>NW_020225217.1:0-44566 GCF_003070985.1 Temnothorax curvispinosus | reverse complement strand
TGCCAAAAACATAAGTATAGTTTATTCAATTCTATTATTATTATAGACCCAATATCTGGATTATTAAACCAATAATTTAATTATTGGTTTAATAATCCAGATATTGGGTCTAATAATAATACAATTGAATAAACTACTTATGTTTTTGGCACCCCGTGACAGCACTTTAATTGAAGCAACAGCTTTTTTTCTCAGTTTACAATTAATGGATTGAAACACACTTTATACAGTTACAAAAATTAATGACTACGATTCGATTGGCTCGTGATAATGTTCTAAGTTTCTACTGCAAAAAATCCGTTCATCTTTGAAGAGATGAACGGGTATAATAATTTAATTTATTTTTGAAATTGAAAATTTTAAGGGAGATACGTAATGATGAATCGTGTTTTTGTACGGTAAGAAATCGCTCATTAAAGTGAACGTGGAATACCTTCCGTCCAACCGATTCGTTAAGTTGATTGCTGACGATAAAAACCGCGGTATAAAAGTGCGTATCCTTCGCAACGATGATACCGGAGAACCAATACGGATTTCAATCGCGAGTTCTCCGAACTCGAATGACAGGGTCGCACGTTTATTTTGCGGATTTTATTACTTGGGACTTTCCTGAGAATTGTAAAAATCTTCGTCCTTTCCGAATTTATCTCGATCGTTTCTGTGAAAAAAAAATGAGAGAATCTTGTGCAATCGTTACAAAGATATTCAATAATACGTATATAGATTATCATTAACGAATTCTACGCAAAAATGCAGTATAAGGTCGAATGGTGTAATCAAAATTGTTGAGTAAATAAAACAAAGCGCAATTACAATACCTTCCTGGCAGATAATGATAAAATTGATATTATAAAGTCATTCATAAAATCAGCATTATTTAATAGCGGTCATGTAGGTAAAATAATTGCGACTATTAATCTTAGTCACTATATCCTTGCGTGACTTCACTCACCCAAATCTCCATTACATAAGGCCCGGTATTTCACATTATTCGCTTTTTTGTGCGTGATTTCTCCGTCGCAATGTCGAGCAGACCGGAGATTTTAATTGCAATATGTTGCGCACAATAAGCGCGGAATGAGGCAACTTACGAGATCTCGTTTCCGTCTCTCGTCAGCCTCTCGTCGTGTTTAGTTGATGTTGCGTAAAACGGGTGCCGATTCGCACGACTCCTCATCAGCGGGGGAGCGATGAGTCCGACCCGGGAATCTTAGGCGTGAAATCGCACTCGGTCGCGGTTATGGGAAATGTGAAAGCTGCCGGTTTAGACGACGTGGGTGTTGCCGATCTCACACACAGTCCGCGAGAGTTTTCTTCGTCATTGTTACGTGTGGAACTCTCTTCTCGGAAACTGGGAATCTCCATTGAAAACTTCATGCCTTTCCATCTTACAGATAACTCACTTCAATATTATTCTCGAACTTAAAATGATAGTGAAGTAATGATGTAATATCGTTTTTATCGCTTTTTCGCGTGTATAATTCTGAGCTCAACTTGCGGATATTTTACTTCATAGAATTCTAATTTCATCCAGCTATTTCATCAGATATTTTGTATTGCTGCTATGTAATTTTCTTTTATAATTTACCTTGTATAATTTTAATTAGAAGTACGCAATTGGCATTATCTTAGAACGTGCAACGAAAGCCGTCCATTCCGAAGGAAGATATTCGCGAGGAAGACGGTTCTTCCTTCCGTGCGATGCCGTCTCGATCTCGGCCCTCTCCTTTTCCTCCTATTCGTTCTCTTCTGCCTTGCCTCTTACCCTTCGCACACATTCGGCGTTACATATACCTGGCGAGTACCTACGTGACCAACGAGTAACGAGGGAGTTACGGGTCGGTATATAAATAGGCGTCGCTTCTTCCGTGCGCACTTGGCAGACGACGTTATTTATCACCAGGAAGCGTAGCGGCATTCTGATTAACGAAGGTCGAGCCCGCCATAGAAACCACGAACCTAACTCTGGCTTCAGACCTTTCCTCGGGGGGTTATACACACGCGTTAACGTAGTCATCGTCGTCGTCGTCGTCGTCGTCGTCGTCGTCGTCGTGCCGCAGTGCAGCGACCCAGCGAATCGCTCCCGTGTTCCCAGCTCCGACTCGCCGGCGCCGTTTTGTTTAATACAGGCGCCGCAACGAGACCTACGAGAACCACTACTGTCGGCCTACGATAGGAATGTAGGTTGGAAATGTAATTTTGCGTCGTACCTTTACATTTCGCCGTGATTCCATTGCAAATTTAAGTGTTTTATTTTATACAGATTTTTTGTAGTCACTTTTTAAACATTTACTTTAAACGCTTTTTCGATCAATAAGTGTTTTATTTTAACTCGGTTTTAGTGTTTTATATTTTGTGTGTAACGCAATAAAACACTAAAACCGAGCTAAAATAAAATACTTATTGATCAAAAAAGCGTTTTATATTTTGTGTGTAACGTAATAAAACACTAAACTCGAGTTAAAATAAAACACTTATTAATCAAAAAAGCGTTTAATAAGTGACTACAAAAAAGTGTAGAATTAGTGAGGATTTGTTTTCGAAAAACTCGAAGACTGAGACACTGAGTGCCAGTGAGTTTTTCCTAGTGGAAGACGCCTTTATATTTGCAGTGTCATAACAGTTGATTCGCAGTGGAGCGCAAGAAGAATAATTTTAATCTTACTAGTCGTTTAATTAGATGAAAAATTTTCTAAAGTGACATCAGCATCAACGAGATCTAGATTACCATTCTTGAACATCTTTATGAGCGATTTTATGAAAGAGAAATGATATTTAAGTCTGTAAGTTATAACCGTATTTTTGTTTTATTTTTTGGAAACTTTAACATATTGTATATAATAATTTAGATAATCGTTGGTATTAATACTGACATTAATAGCGACGTGTTAAACTGCAATTAAAGATACGAGGAGAACTATTAAATTTATGACATAAGAATCTCCCGCTAAGTTAAGGGATAAAGTAAAGGGATTATCATACGCAAACTTGCGATGAGCGTAAGAATGTTAAAATCAGCATGGCATATTACAATAAATTTTATCTCTCCTCTCTCCATGGAATACAGGAAACCCGTTTTCACATCGAGGAGCTCGACGAGTTTAGCTTGTAGGAACGACCGACCGTAAAACACCGACGCAAATTTGTCATCCTCGAATGCCGCTCGAATTTATCGCGAATAAAGTATACCGGCCGCCGAAGGTGCGCATTAACGGGCTTAAAGGTTTCGAATAAAGTTTCGAGTGAAGTACATTTAAATTTTTAACGATATACATTTCGAATTTACGATTGCCAGACGGCCGAGGTATACGTCCAAGAATAGGACTCGGCTGGTATTATCTCGGTTGATTCGTGAGCCTCGGCTCGGAAAGTAATTAGCGGCCAACTAACGAAGCTGTTTTTGGGCTTGGTTATCCATGTTTCGTCTTCCTGTGCAATCGCGACGATCTCCGCCGCGAAGATACGTCAATATGGGAGTTGCAGAAGCGGAGAGGTTTTATTGGCAAGAAAAAAAGGAGGAGATAAGGAGAGAGACACCAACGGCGTCCCTCGGATTGCCGCGACGACAGTGCAGGTCGACGGTTCGGGGGGACCATTGGGATATATTCGCGCAGGGTCGTTAAACGAATCCGCACATGCGGACCCCTTTGATCGCTCGCGTCTCTCCGCTCCGCACCGGCTACGCCAATAAGACACTGACGTAACTTCGTAATCTTAGCTGCCGATCAAGCGAGCTCGGGATGAGCGAGGCCGCTCTCGTTTCGCGCTCATCGCGAGCGCTCTCCCGAGTAGATAGAGGCGCACGAATGAACGAACGGGCGAACGGGCGGAGTTTCCTCGACCGAGAGTGAAGCGAGAGTACCACAGCCTGGCCTCTTCTCTTCTCGCTGTCACGAGAAAGGAGATCGGCGGGATCGACCAGGCAGGCCGGCCAGGCTAAGATCGGCGACCACGAGAGAGCACGAGAAAAGCCCCCCGGGAGTACCGTTACTTCCTCGGGGGGCCCCGCGACCAGACGTGTAATTTATATATCGCCCTGTACCTACCCGTCGCGCGGACTTCGCGAAAGTATATTAATGTTGTAAATTACTCTTGTGCAGAAAAATCAAAATTTTTCTAATAAAATGCCATTATATATATATATATATATATATATATATATATATATATACCCCTAGAATGTTTCCAATTTGCAAAAAAATAATCCCTACCAAAGCTCAGCTCGATCGGATAACGGAAACCCGTGCCTCCGGATTTTTAAACGTTTGAGTTCTCTTGTATTAAACTCTTTATTCCATCAACCGTTATCCGATCAAGCTGAGCTTTGGCAGAAATTATTTTTTTGCGAATTGGAAACATTCTGAAGGGTGCCGCAGAATAAATTTAAAAAAGAATTTTTTTTGAGTAAATATAAGCACTACCCTAATATATATATATATACAGCTTCGGTGAGACTACGTTTTAAATAATATTATTAAGCAACCAAGATCCAATTCTGACCGTTTAACGGCGCTTTACTTAATTTTATTTTACTATTTTTTTAAGTTTGATAAGAGAATTAAATTTAATGATGTGTATAAACTTCAGTTGGCGACGTCTGACATTGGCACGACTGTTTCTTATGATTCGAGAAAGAGAGATTGCGAGAGAGAACGGGACGACGGAAGAATAAGGAAGCGCGAGGACCACGAGGAAGTCAAGCGAAGGGAATTTAAAGTTGTGGCCGCTTTTTTCCTCCATCGTGCTTGTCCTCTCTTTTTCACCCATTTGAGTCGCCTTTCTCTCATTCTCTCGTTTCTCTATATCTTTCTCTTTCTCTGTTTTTTTTTCTTTTTAAAGGAACAGAGCCCGCAGATGCTCGCAAAACAATCGCGTACGCCAATTACGATCGCGGTAGCAGCCTGCCGAATGTACGCGTTCCCTTATACATATTTTCGGACCGTACACAGTTACCGCATTCGGTTCCATTCGATAACGATGGCCCAACTAGCATGATGCGTTCGGTTGCAGCCGATGCATCGAGCGATCGATGCCTCAGACGTCACGAAAGACGGAATGACAATGAGTAAAGGAATAGGGTAACTTTTTTTTCGCATTGCGCGCGGTTTCCTCGACATAATCTTAACCGTAAGATCGGACCGGTAATTTGCGAGAATTGAGGAAATAATTATTAAGCTGGTTGAAAACTCTTTTTCCTTCGCTCTTTCTGTTTATGAGACGGCGATGAGTGAACGGTCGGGCTAGCCATCTCGCTCATCATTCTTCTCGCCCGTGACGAACCAGGACTAGTTCGAGATGTGACAACGAAGTTCCTGGTAACGCCTTTAGTAACCCGTCATGCCCAGTTCCGCAATACGCGACGCAATACGCCATTGGTAGTCATTATATTGTCGTCCGGTATTCCGCTCAGTCATCGTGCACTCATGAGCGAGCGAGAAAGCGGAAGAGATTGCGAGTTACGAGGGCGAAGAGCGCGATTCGTGACGCTGCCAGAAGAAACAGAAGCCAAATATTCCCTTTTTCTCTCCCACCCCCTCCTTCTCTTTCTCTCTGAATTTAAGCATTGAAATAACAACTGGAAACCTTGAGAATCCATTAAACTATTTTAAAAATGTATGCATATATGAAGCTAATTAATATAATATAATATACTAAATAAAATAAGTCAACTTCTTAAATAATTGCAACATGTTAAATGCACAAGATGTGTAATATTCAACGTTTGCAACCCATGCAACATTCAACTTCTTAATGGCGTAAAAATTCACACGTTTCAGCTAAGCGTCCCCAGAAGCGTGAATTCAAGCAACCGTGTATTTTTTAGCAATTTACAGCTGTCAGGGAGGAAACAAGAATACGTCGACATTCTCACGTCGATCCATAAATCGATAACTCATCGCGCTCGGTATTTTTACACTTTAACGTAATTATCGGGAATGATTACAGCTGACATGTTCGAGCGGCCTGCCTATCCGGCTGACCATTCGTCGCCGGAATACCATAGCCGTACCATACATATATAAGTACACCGGACACACGGATACGAAGGATACGAGCGTTCGTTCCCTCGGTACGTTCCTCCTCCTCCTTTTCGTACAGCCGATCCTGCATGTTGCCGCGCTTTGACACGGCGGGATCGCGATGACCCTCGATTTATACTATTGCGCAGGACTATGTAAGCTGAAAGGATACCGTACACGCGTACGTGTGTGCGCGCGCGTGTGCTGTTGCAGGTACGCATGCAAATGCACGCGCGCGTCACTGATGCGACCACGTCCATTAGGATTGATCGGACACATTAATACAAGTTAGTGCCGACATGCTCGCTGCCCGTTGGATTCTACGGCCCGTCTCTCTCGGCGTCTCTCTCTTCCTCTTTCTCCACTCTTTTCTTTCGGGATACTCTTCTACACGCGCTCTAACCGCGAAGAGGTTTCCCCGTAGCTCTCCCTCTTCTTCACCTCCCGTGTCCCGTATGCCTCCGCGTCTCGTGATCTGCGATCTTGCGATTCCGCGACGTGCCACGCCGTTCCGAAGTCGTCGTCCCGTCGTCCAAAGAGAGGGAAGAAGGAGAGCTATCGGCCATCAATGTCTACTTCCGACAAGGTACCTCGTCCGTCGTACACGGGGTACTACCCGACGGTGAATCGTGAATTCAACGGTCCGTCCGGATGGAGAGGAATGCCGGACGCGGTTAAAAGCGAAACGGATCACGCCGATAGCGGGATAAGCGTCATCAAGCATGGATATCAGGATATCGTAGAAAAACGCGTGTCGTGTGTAATCGAGATGGAATGTTCAGCAGTAACGGGGACGTGTTTGCTTGCAAAATGCACCAAAGTGGTTTTTCCGCTCAGTTTAGTATAACAGAACGATCTAACGATCAATGCCTATATGCATTCGTAGAATTATTGGCAGCGTATTAAAAGACAAATTGAGAGAATTGCAACAATTCTACCGCGTTTATCTTTAGTATATTAATTTTTATCACCACAGTTATATTTATTGTACATCCACGATAAAGTGCGGGGATCAGTTGGCGTGATAATGGGCAGGCGGCTAATTGGATAATTGCTCAACGGTGATACTTCCCTGGAAACTTTATACATCCAGGAGTGTTCGTTTCTCAGCCGATCGCGGCGCGTCGGGGTCGGGGAGTGAGCCGAGTGCTTAATCCTCACGCTTATAACCCCGCCGATTTTATTATATTGCGTATAATTTATGTGCACGCGGGCGCGAGACCCGTAACGTCCACTTATCTCCGGCCGGCGTGGCGTTATCTTCTTGTTTACTATTAGCGAAGTGCGCACGATAATGATACACGGGCAATTTAATCGTGCCATCTTATCGCGCGATCTTCGGCGATTCACCCCGCGCTCGCGCTGGCGCACTTCGAGGTCACAACCCCTCCCCGGATGAGTCGGTCGTTATTTTACAAGCACTGTCTCTCAGCCGTCTCCGAAGGCTTGGCGTTTCCGCCGTGGTTATTCCGCGGCGCGGCGCGATTTAAGGGGTAACTGGAGGATCGAAGGCGGTACGCGCCATATTAATGTCTCAAGACATTTACATTTTAGCGAGCAAGAGTCCGGCGAATCGGCTTTACGTACAAATCATTCGCTGTCCGAACTATGTAACAATTATTGCAAACTTCTTCTTCGAAACGCATCGCGCGATGATTTATAAATTCTCGAAACACTTTGCAATCTCCTCGACGATCAGGGCGCTCTTCGGCCGACTCGCTGCGCGTAGCCCACTTGGACGTGTCTGAATGCCTCACGCACAGCATTACTCTTTCGCCGACTTAACGCGCGCACTAAAACGCAAAGTCGTACAAACCTCACTCGCGAACGTAAATTTTCCCCGCGGGTTGCAGGTACGCGACCGTGGGTCCGCAAGGGGATTTGCGATTTGCGCGGCGCCGTCGCGTCGGTCGGACGTCGGCCGACCGGCCCCGACCGTGCGAGGGCCGCAACTCTCACATAAGTACGCGGCACTTATTACATGCGCATTCTTTTTAAGGGGTCCCCCTTCATGCGTACGCGTGCATCCGCGAAAATTACGACTCGCCGAAACGATAAAAGCGATCCTCTCTTTTTCCCTCTCTCCCTTCCTCCTTCTCCCTTCTCCCCTCTATCTCTCTTTTTCTCTTTATTGACGACTCTGGTTAACAAAACACGGATGTGAAGATACGCGCTTGCACGCGTACGTAGGTACCGTACCCGAGGCGAGGTACAGGGCTTTTGGGCAACCTGGGCTATTAAACTCGAGGATTTGGCCACGCCTATCGCAATCATAGTGATTACCCGACATGTATTACATGCAAATGCTAGTTAATTCTCACTGTGTTCTCGTGCGTTTGGTCCCCTCAGTCCCGTCGCCCTGGAGATCGTTTCGCGTTAAAACGACGTATCCACCCTCATATCCCTCTCAGTCTCTCATCATCCTTCGTTTTGGCCTTTTGGATTCTTGCCTTTCGTCGAGGAAAAAAAAGATGCCGCGAGAAGGAAGAGGGATTAGAATCTGCCGAGAAAGCTCGATATCTCGTCGACACATCTAGGAACGCGTGCTCGTTAACATAATTCTATCGGAATCCGTAACATTGCTGTCAATTGAAATAGAACATACAAAATAGTCATTATTCCGCATTTATATGTATATAAAATAATTAAGCAAAAAAAATAGTCGGTGTTTGAAAGATTACTGTTGTGCATACTACACGACTATTAGAAACAAAAGATCCAGCTTGACCGTATAAAGCTAATTTCTATCTAGGTACTTATTTTATTCATATATTGATCAAGAATTTATTATATATTGTATATAAACATATAGTTTTTTTGAAAAGCGCACGCGGATCTAATAAACCCAAAGAATCATTTGAAGTCATTTAAGACTCTACGTCTAACGTAGTATCGTTTACTGTTCTATATCGTAGCAAAGGATTGCGGGTTCGCAAAAAGTAACCAGTGTGTAATCCATAGTGCTGGTTTTAATATCAGAAAGCACCGTCATCGTCTTTCCTTTCTAATTATAATGATCCCAAATTAACGATTGCGTCGCGGCGCGACGTGTGTGCACGCACCGAAACGCGTATACGCACATACGGCGTACAGTCATCGTAAACGACGATGTTTATGAAGAAAGTGACAGAGAGAGATGAGAGAGAGAGAGAGAGAGAGAGAGAGAGAAAGAGAGAGAGAGAGAGAGAGAGAGAAAGAGAGAGACTTAGAATGCTCGCCGTGTAATTACACAGGTCGATAGTGTATCTAAATAAAGTTATTACCCGACGTGTCGCTCGCATTATATTAGCGTATCGCGTGGTAAGCGAATATGTACACACCGAACGAACGGTGAGTGCATGCGTACCTACGTGCGTGCGGATACCTGTGCAATGGCCCCACGCCACGTAATAATAATCGGATGATGATGAGCGCGGGATTACTCTCACTCGCGAGAATGACCCGCGCGATCTTGCATTTTTCCGCTGCGATTCGAGAAGGTCGTTATAGTAAGATTAGAAGCATAATAAAATCCTAGATGAGATATATTGGTAAAATATTAAAATATTCAGTATATGTGAAAAACTAAAAAACGATAACTCTTCTTACATTGCGTAGTATCGAGACAAAATTATAACATAGGTGATAGGATTTTTCTCCTGTATATAAAAAATGTTGAAACAAAAAGAGAAACAAAAGTCCGAATGATCGACTGGAGACTCGGGGCATATAACAAAGGAATTCGATAAGTGCACTAAAATAATACATTTTTATGGAAAATTTGATAATTGTAATTAGTGCGTTTGTGCTCGAGTCTGGCGCGAAATGGGCGGCACGAAAATCATCGTAAAAAGCCGAAACTCATTATCTGGTTTTTACCGGCGCATCACTTGTGATACCTGAGCGCATAACTCGATCCAAATTAGGTTTGGAACGATCCCTTGCACGCGACGAGAAAAAACAGGGAAGAGTAATTAAGCCGACAGGCGTGTTTCAGTGCTGGTTATCTGGGTCAGTCGGCAAAACGGGCTCCGTCGAAATGACCTCGTCAAAAAAAGTGTGATTGTTTCTTATTTATTCTTATTACGCGTAAATATTTTTTTTAGATGTTACAAGAGAATATTGTCATTATTGGTGTGTCTCTGACAATAGAATTACTTTCGAAAGCTCTCAAAATAAATGCTTCGTTTTAACGAAATTCTAAAATCATTTATTTCCGGTTATCGATTTAAATGCCGGGAACAGCGTGAGGCACCCGTCGGATTGATGCTTTTAAGAAACAACTTTTGAATTAATTGATCCGGCTTGAAATATGCCCGAGGGTCGGGCGAAGGCTAAATTGCGCGATTAACTATCGCGTAAATATTAACTCTCCGGCAGCGCGGAGCGGAGGACGTGCGTTCTCGCGGGATCCGAAGGAGGAGGATCTCGGGTTGTGCCAGACCGGTCTGCCGCGCGGCAGCGGCAGCAGCGCGAAAAAATGACGACGCTGAAAGAGGCGAGTGGCCTTTTTGCGCGGGCCACTCGCGATATTTCATGGCACTTTTACAGATATTATGTGGAACGCCGGGCGCACCACCGTGCGATAAATCATTTTGCAACAACGTATACGGCGTCGGGAGAATCCCCAATGTCGAAGTCGCACCGCGGCGATGGAGGAGGCGCGGCGGGGATTTATGCACGGGGATACCGAGGACGGGTTAAATGCATAATTCACGATGGCAAACGCAAGTAGCAACGAGAGTGTAACATATTTACACATCGCGAACGCCATGCAACATTCATAGGCGATGTAACGCGGCGCATGCACTTTCTAGGAACTCGTTTTTAATATCGCGCCGCGCGACAATGTCGCGCTGGACGGACGTATTATACGGGACACGTATCGCGGGGACCATCGCGGGGGATTATTGCGGGAGATGGTAACGTGTCGAGGCTACATTATACGTTTTGTCGCGCTACTAGTTCGGTACAATGTCGCGTTTAATGGCTGTCGCGATGGACTTGAGCGAAATCTCTTTATGAGGCCAGAATCAAAGCGGAAGATACGAATTTATCCGATAGCAAAACCCCTGTGCACGCAGAATATGGGATGCGCTCGCGGCGCGACTCATAATGCCGTCCGCTCGGACGCGGATCTCGCCTCGCTGCGGCCTGAAAGAAGCTGCTCGCTACGGTCGAACGATGACAATGAGATGCTTGATCGCGTGTCCGAGGAGCATCCTTCTTCGCCGATGATGAGACAACCGCGAGTGCACGTGAGTGCGGGCACCGTTATCGCTACTGCCATAACTGGCGCGGCGATCACGTCGATTATCGAGGAACGAATACAAAGCCGCTCGTTGATATTCTTAACTCGGGCGCTGCGTTAATCAGCGAGCTAAATATTGAAACGATTGCCGGACGTCGTTTTGCTTAGCGAACAGTTCGCCTAATTTAAGAGTCGTTCGGACGCCATTGGAACGACTTTTTGATAAGCGAATCCGGTCTGCGACTCGTTCTGAGAAGGGTAACAGGATAAAATGGGCCCATACTCTGCGTTCTCTTCTATGGACAAGCTATGTTGCTTCAAACAGATGATGAATCTATTTACAGTTCCGGGATTTAAAATTAATATATAATCTTTTCAGATTTTTTGTGATATTGAAAAAAAGAGCATATTACGTAATGTAGAACCATAAGAAGAAAATGAGCAAAAACGTTTCGGAATAAGATTATCCTAAGAGGTTTCTCGAAGGTTTTATTTTCCTCGAGGTTTTAGCCCCTTTCTTTGTCGCGCTCTTTTTATTCATTTGCCAACGACGCAATTTAGTTCCTGCGAGCTCCTCGCAGGCTGCGAGGACGCGAAATGGAATGCATAATTGATTCGGGGCAAGTATAGCGCGAACGAACGGTTGACGAACGAATGTTAATAAGCGCGAGACAAAGTGCTACCTAAGACGGCCTCGCCGCCAGGATTGACGTGTCTGCGATGGCGCGTGTTTCCATAATCTTATTTATAATGCTAATTTAAAGTACCGCGCGACACCGCGCATTCAAATGTTATCCCTCTTCTTAATGCGACAGCCGGCCGAGTGACTGCAGGAAGTCACTCGTGTGATTTAAACCGACGACGAGGCCGCCAGCTGCACATTGTTCGTCGTATGTGATATTCAAATTTCACGGATGAGCCCCCTTTTCACGAATATGGTAAAATTTTAATGACAATGAGAATCACATTTCAATTCTTATCTTTGTTTACTACATCTTTCTAATTAAGCTTTTTGTTTCTACTGCGTATGGCTACGCATTATAAATTATAAAATAAAATATTACACTGAGATCTATATTTTTATATTCGCGAAAATATATATTAAGTCCTTTATATAGATAGCTGTAAATAATTTACACTTGTAAAAGTAGCATGTTTTTTGATATGTATTTGAAAACTTCTCAGTAATATAGAGTGTCATTGTCTTTCATTTGGAAGACAATGACACTCTATATGGCGCGACAGATCCCGATTTCAGCGTTTCAGCGCAATGGTAGATAATGCAACACAATTTTTTTACTGGGTCATTTTGACCCAGGGTGTAGTTTAAGAGTTAAAAAATGTTTATTGTTTTGATCACGAAAAAAAAAGATTAATTAGCTACTATAGCAAATTTAGTTTAAAAGAGGGACAGCTAACATTTTTTTGCAGCGTGAAGAAAAGGTTTTACTACTATTGCTAAATTATATTTCTATTGTTTCAAAAAATATAGCTCTTGTTGCAAAAAAATGTCGGGTGTCACTAAATTTGCTGCAGCAGCTAATTTTTTTCGTGATAAACAGCAAGGTACAAATTGTCATGATAAATATTAGAAAATTCTGATAAGTCGCTCTAACATAAGCAGTGATAGATCTGTAGCTAATTGTAAACACGGGCGTACAAAAAGTAACGCGCCAGATTCAGCCGTCTCGCAGGCTCGTACATCGAGTTACGTAGGTACTATCGCGCGACTGTATTATACGCACTTTTACCACGGTAACTCGTTTTACGTGCGACGCGTCCGCGCGATAACGCCTCGCGCTACCGCTTTGCCTTATCTACGTCGCGATTGCGCGGTACCGTTTTCCTCCTGCTTGCATTTGCATAGAGCCTCGCGTACAGTCGCGACCGTCTCGCGCGAGTGGGTGCTCCGCGCGCGACGATGCCTCGCGCGTTACGCCGACCGCGTGCGAGTAACTGCGAGGAGGCCGCGAGTAATAAGTCTCTCGGGAGCGGCGTTTCGAAACGAGTATTTGCACTTTTCATTTCAATTTCCGCGCGGCGCGATATATCATGCGTTCTATTACCGCGCGGCCATCGCCGCATCACGCGCACGGTGATCGCGCTTTACAGACATTAGCGCGTTAAATCTGAGCATGCAAGTGTCTTTTTATCTTGCGCCTTTACGCGGCTATTTATGCGACTTACACGCGGGATCGCACGGGTGCGAGCCGTTAAATTAAACACAAAAGTTACAGCCGTGCACCTAAATTGCGCATGAACGCCACGATCCGCGTTCGTATACGTAACGGATTTTAATCAAGCGACGATGATGCGCCGGATATTAAAATCCACGTAAAAGAAAAAAAAAGTGGCATCCTCTATTATCTTGGCGCGTTCTCAGGCCATTTCTCCTAGTGAGATCTCCCGGTGCAATCGCGTCATTGAAAAAGTCGAAAATTACATTTGCAGGATATTCTTCAGAAATTTTTTCCCTGCCAAAGATATTTTCTTTTAGTGACAACAATAAAAATTTCGCACCGATAAACTTCTTCGCATTTCATTTTCACCTCGCGAAGAAGCGATCCGAGGATGTAATTTGCTCAAGAGGAGAAAGAGACAGAGGGGAAATAAGAAAGAGAGAAAGTGCGTATCCCTTGATGGAATTAAGATTGTTTTCAGTAGCGCAGCAGCCAATTGGCGGTAGGGCCGATGAAAAACGCGCGACCTCAGGCATATACTGCCCTTTGTCCATTCCCATTTGGAATTCTTAAAAGTGCCCCGTCCCTCCCATACGTTCCTTTTTTTTGCCATAAAGGCGAGAACACCAGACAACAATAAGATGAGGAGTGTTCGTTCGGTTAAAGTGGCGGTGGCGACGATAAAAATCCAAGTACCTTGCAATTACATCTGCAGGTAAGCAAGGTTCGCGACTAGCGATGGCTACGAACGTGCAGGTCAAGAAATGTCCAGTAAACAGCCGTTTTTCGAGGGCTTTCAGATACGCGTTTACTCCTAAACTCGCCGGTTCGGTTAAGGAAATCATCATTAGAATTACGATTGAATGTCTGACATGTAGTCCATTTTGTCTGACAGAAGAAGCAGTCAATATTTATTTAGAAATATCGCATTTCATTTAGGCAGCTTCCATCGAATTAATGTAACGCGAAAGAAGTTTGAATCAATAAACGTTTGGTTATCGTGTATCAGAAGCAACAGATTTTTGTATAATTATTATTCTGTAAAGCAAAATATGAATAACAATTACTTTAATAACGAGAAATCGATAGTTGTAAAGCTTTCAGTATTTAATACTGAATTAAATACTGAAGGCTTCATTGTGGTTAATATCAGAGGTGCAAACTGTGTCTTGGTCGTGCACATCACTACCGCGGAAGACCTCACGGCAGCCTCGGCAGAGTGCTTGGCTTCTGCGGCTACTAACAGAAGACGAGCGGCGAAAAAAGGGGCACCTCTTGCGTAGCACCTGCCACCTCCTGCTTACATTGCCTTACTCAACTTCATTTACACGTGTATTACTCGTCTAAATACTCGCCGAAGATTGGCGCATCGCCTTCAAATGCGGTGTGTTACGCGGGAGTACGGCATCCATCGCGATATCAAGAGATGTAAAGAAGCGAAGTGAATCTCCCCGCTGCAGAAGCTCGCGAGAATCTCCTTTAAGAATTCCCTTCGCGGTAAAAGCTTTACTAAACGAAAGCTACAAAAATTGTCGATAATATATAAAAAAAAAGAAGGTAACGCAATGTTCCTTTGTTCTTTTACTCTTTTCCTTATTGTTATTTTATATTTTATCAATAATAATTATTTTTACAATTTATTATATTTTTCTCAAGTAAATATCTCTTTTAAGTAGGTATACTTGTGATAGATTAATAAGTAATGCACTTGAATCTCGCGACTCGAGAGCGAAATTGATAGCTGGCACGGGATTTTAAAACGTTCACATATTTGCGACCATTATTCATTTCCAATACCCCGTTGCTCCCTTTCATCCCTGATTTTTCTTTGGAGTAATCCGAGAAGAGAAATCGATATGACCTCGCGCAAGGTCTAATTAAATCCACGATGGTCTCGATAACCGTGACGGCAGGGATGGCATTCCCAGTATAGCTGTGATTAGCCTTAGAAACAAATTCTGCTTTTTCTTTTCTCTTTTTCTTTTTCCCGCACGAGAGAGAAAGAGCGCGGCTTCTTTCGCCAGCCTTGATGACCGATCCCGCCGAATGAGAATAGCTTAGACAGAAAGTTCGAAGATAAACCGGTAATACAATCAAGATTTATGAGGATGTCGTGATCAAAATTCTCTCGGGTATTAGATGATGGTACAATGCTCGCTAATAAACCGGAGCGCGAGGAGTATTAAATATCAGAATGAAAGTCCGCTGGCCGGTGCCGGCGCGCGTGCCTGCCATGTACATACGCCTCCCTACATTATTACAGTCGGAGACGGCTATACTGCGTACTTTATTAGCGGGATTAATTATAAACCAAGCAATGCATTTAAAAAAAAAAAGAAGCATAGAGCCGTTGACTCCAACGGGGTCACGCGGTGCATCAAGATAATCTGCGCGATTGTAATGGGATTTATTTATTCTGTGAACTTCGCAGTCGCGGAAACGAATTCCCGCGCCACGAGAGACTCGAGACAATCCGTACAATAATAATTATGACGTTTGATTCAATGTTTGTGTATATGCAATTTACAAACTTTATGACCAGATTATTTGTATTAATGAAGATAAGAGATGCTGTATAAAGGGGGGATTATCAGGGGAGGCTATGATCAAGCTAACGAGCACGACGAAAAAAAATCATCGCGCCGTTCTGCCGTACTTTACGATACTCAACTCGGGGATCAAAATCGATATAATTGCGCGCCTAAACGTTAGTTAGCCGAGGCTCGCGGCGTCTCACGGTTTATAAAGGCCACTTCGTCGGGCTAACGCGCGCATCGGAAAATTCGCACGGATTAAGATTAGAGATACAATCGAGCGGTAGTCGCTAATGGTTTATTACGCGCTGTCCGCGCATCCCGCAGACTCGCAGATGCCTGGCTTCTCCTAGCCATGAAGGTGACTCGGCTGTTCAGCCTCCTCTCCTAAGGGCAGCGTTACTCGGTCATGCCTGTCAACGATCCGACAATCGATATCGCGCGCATCGATCGGCATGCCGCCGCGCCGTGCCAAGCTGAGCCGGGCCGGGCCGGGCCGAGCTGAGCCAGACCAGGGCCAAGCCAGGCCAAGCCGTAGCCACGCCGAGCCGTTCCCAATTAGGACGCACGCGCTTCGCATTTTTCAGCCGGCGTTTCATATAAAATAAATGTGCTAACTAACCAATTACAGCGAGACAGCCCCTGGGAGACGACCGCTTGTATCGCCGGCGCTCATTAGTGTCACGCTTAAGTGCCGATTGCACCTTCGCCGTGCAGTGAGGCGCAGCGCGGCGCGGCGCGCCGCGGCGCAGCACGGCGCGGCCCGGCACGACGGCAGATGCGATGACGATGATGCATCGCGATTCCACGACCGGCCTCGAGAAAGTCAATATCGCACGCCGGAATTCCGCGATAGCCCGTCAATCTGACGCGTCGCTTGACCGATGACTCTCCTTTGTAATGTGCTTCAAAGAAAGTGTGGTCATTACTTATACTTCTGAATAGCAGGTTCTTACTTTTCAAGTAACTTACGCTTTACTTTATTTTGTTCCGACAGGAAAGCTAGATCCAAGATTTTTGCGCGTTGCTTGAGTATTGTTCTAATGTGTATCATTTATAGTTTATTATATACAAATAAAATAAGAGTGTCATTCTTTCGTTTTCAAGCGTCTCTCTCTCTCTCTCTTAAACGACGACGCGTGCTCGCCGTGCTCGGTTCGCGAGAAGCTCAACAGACATGAACTTTCAATTTAAGTTCCTGCGCCGTCGTTTCGGCTTTCGGAACGCGACAACGCAAAGGACACTCGCCGAAGAATCTCTCCTGGCCGCGTGCGAGCGCGCAAAACAAACGCGTCCGATTACGATTTCACAAAAGGGTCCACAAAAGTGCATAATCGCGCGCCTCGCATCAGCGTGGCACAGCATTTTCCTCGCATCTCGGGCTCGCCATAATTACACGCGCGGGAAGCTTTGTTTTCTCAGCGCAACCGAGCCACACCCTGGCTTGGCGCGCATTTATATATATTTTACACACATACACACCGATATAATAATAATTGTTCGCGCCCTTGCATCGAAAATGACGGCCTTGTCCTTGCGAGGCCGCGCAAGGCCGCGCTCCCCGGAGACGCATCCATCGCCCGCCGCGCCGTGGGAAGATCGCTTCGCGGAGATTTCCTTCTCGCCGATGGACCCTCCGGCTCGCCTTGACTGATCCTTTCCACAGATCGGTACGCGTACTACTACTATTACTACTACTACTATACCTAACGTACACCGCTTTAACTAAACTTTACGCGGCTGCAGTAAATATAGAATTAAACGGACCCGCGTTGTACGTCGTTGCGCCAATGGCATTAATAAACCCGGCGTGTTTCGCATGTGCGCGCCGCGCCGCGCCATCCCTCGCGGTGTAACATCGCGCCAGATGAGACCAGGAAATGTTCTCGTTGCCGTAATTTTGGTCTCGTTAAAGGGATCCCCTCGCTATCTCGCATTGAAGATGCAGAGACGCGGTAATACATATCGAGGAAATCTTGATAGGC
Organism: Temnothorax curvispinosus; assembly: GCF_003070985.1. Classification (NCBI taxonomy): domain Eukaryota; kingdom Metazoa; phylum Arthropoda; class Insecta; order Hymenoptera; family Formicidae; genus Temnothorax; species Temnothorax curvispinosus. Next base: position 26,617 of record NW_020225217.1, on the reverse strand, counting down.
TGGAGAGTCATCACTCTCCGATGTGTTAATATAAAAATGGACGTTAGTGATGGATTATAGAAAATTAGAAGGTGAATCAGATTAAGGTAAAAAACTCGCGCTACAAGGTAATACAAGGAAGTATGATTGCGCGGAAGAGCGGCCGCTTCTTGACGACTTCAAGAGTTAGTGGAGTAAATTGAAATGAGTGTGGAAGTGAGTCAGCAAACGACTGCTTAGTTTAAAATCTGATTCAGCTTCTAATTCCATTCAGCCGTCATCGCAATAATATTGTCATTTTGATAACAGTATCTTATGTGACTCTTATGTAATTGCAATATCTGTATTTTATTGCAATATATATTTTCTTTTTGCGTTACTGTAGGAAGGACAGCAAGCAAGCAAATCTTGAATTAAGTATGCAATTATCTTCGTGGGAACAGATTTTAGAAACGATTTATTGAAAATAAATTTAAAAAATAAATAAAAAATTGAAATTGAGAATTTCGCGAGATAATTCCTATTGAAAAATGAAGCAAGCAATGAAATTCAATTCCACTAACAATATTGGAGATGCACTAAAAAGAAGGACTCATCGAGCAGGGTGCGAAAAAACGTAACACGGGTTGCAGCGATCGCGACGTGTTACGGCAATGAGATACGCGCACCACTTTGTGGTGCAACTTTTTCAGGATCTCTCGCCGCTTCTTCGATCTTGTTAGCAGCTTCGAATGGCATTCTCCTGCACGCTTGGCTGCTCGCGTGATATTAAGCGATTTTTGCGAAATTCTTATCCGATAGTGCGGCCGCGCGGCACGCATCACTTGTGTCTCGCTATTAGCAAGTTATTTGCTGTTAATTCACGTAACACGGCCGTGTGAGAAATTACCGTAACCCACACCGTCGGATTTGATGCTATCGCGGAGTGGTAATACGGATTCTCGTTGTATTTTGCGAATATCGTACGTGGGACCGTTACATCCTTTAGAGTATAACAACGTAAATTGCGGCGACAATCTCCATTCCGCGATATTTCCCAGAACTTAGGCGGAAATTCACGCGCGCTTGCTTAACGATCGAGTCGAAATCCAGCAGCGTTTCGCAAACCGCAGCGAAATGATGAAAATCGACGAAGACGATGACGATGACGATGACGATGACGATGACGATTGAACCAGGACGGTTAGACCACACGAAAACATCGGCAATGGGACATTGCGTATTCGCGTTGCGTAACGCTTTCGTCCGCGAATTTAACGGTAGCGAACCGGCGATTTCCTCTGTCTGTCAACCGGTAAACGATCGTGCTCTCGTGTAATTGCCGTGCTGATATTTGCCGCTTGGCTAAGCGTAGCGTACAAGAGAATCAGTGAACGGAAGATCGGAGAGACGAGGCTTCTTCGAAATAGGCGAATTAAAAAATATTGATAGAAATTAATTTTGTGAAATTATATGAATTTTTATTAACACATTGTTGACTAGGCGTTTGCAGAAATTAAACGCTTATAAAGGGCCAGCTATTTTTCTCATACAAGCCAATTCAACAGGAACAAAATTTTATAATAAATTTCATAATTTTGCATTGTGTAAAAGATCTAGAAAAAGTAAATCATGATAAAAAGTAACGTATTACAAATTACAAATTAATAAAAATTACACAAATCTTATAATGAAAACTTTATCAATTTTAAGCTCTGACAACTTCGCATGATAATTTAAACTGTATGCCTCTCTAAAAACTCACCGCCGGTTAATACCTAATGTTCAGGCAATAAAGATGAGTTGATGCGCCTTTGGTCAATAATGTGTCAAAAATCGAAGATTGATTTATGTATATCTACCTTTTTTTCATTCCTTCCTTTTCTTTTCTATTTGTATGTACAAACATATATGTCCTAATATAATTTGACTAATAGGATTAAAGATCGTTTAGTGAATGTTACGATATTTAAAACTCTTATTGTACGGTCTGAGAAACCTCCATAAAAAGGATTATACGATGCGTGAGAGAGAAACCCGTAATGACGTAACATGTCGGACGTTCGCATCGGTAATGTATGCTCGACAAAAATAAAAGCCAAGGTCGTTCCACTTTCCACCCACTCGGAAACCACGCCAATTTGCTCGTAATTTTTACAATCTTATCCGCGATATCGAGCGCGCGAGCGAATCACATTGAGGTGCGAGACGACGTATAAATTCGAAATACGTGTAAGAAGAAGGCTATTACGCGCGATATCGTCATCGCCGAATTTCAAGCGAGAGTTACCAAATATAGGGACTGCGCTGGGCTCGTTTTATTTAAGTATAGCCGTATAAGAAAAATTCGCATGTAGCATTTCAGTCACCAAGTGGTTTGTCTTTTACGAAAGCGTGCGGCATTTTTTTGCAACGGATGCATTTCTGTCGATCAGGATGCGGTTTAAAAGATTCCCGAACACGATGAATGCGATCATCGACCGCGTCAGAGAGAAAATAAAATGTTCAATGTGTTGAAAGTAAAATTAACTTTCTATAAACTCGCAGAAAAACTCGAGACGAAGTCAAACGTCTGTCCTTAATGTTAAAAAGTGGCATGATCTAACGAAGCTCAATGATCACGAGCTCGCCTCCGATCCTTCCTTCCTTCGCTGAGATTGATCTGCGCGCTCTCGGGAGGTAGCTTCTGATCCCAGCCACGATCTGATCAGCTGCCATTTAATCTCAGCACGCCGCAATTGTCAGCTCCTCGTGCCTCGTCGTTGCTGTGCATACACAGAGACTGACTCGGCTACCACGGGCGATTATTACAGGCTCCTAGGCAGGAAGAGAGTATCGAGGGCGGTGCGCGCGCTCCTGTGGGGTAACAGCTCCTCTCAGCGAGCAACAATAGGACCCATATTGAATAAACCCACGTCCACGTAGGTCGGAGCGAGGCGCGCGTATTCTGTTAACTGGCCGTACGGAGGACTCCGCGGGCGAGGCTCAGGCCTCAGGCCGCCGGTATTGCTGGCACTGACAGCCAAGCTTGGGTAGAGGTGGTGGCACACGGTACCAGTGACGGCTACACGACGCCGCGCCGTTGTGTGCGTGCGGCTCTTGGTGCCGGTGGACCTCTTACACTCCACTCAGTTCGAGCCGGGCGTCAGTGACTTCGCGTCCGCCGATCCGATCGGATCCTCTTCAAAAAGTGCGCGCGTTCTTCCGTTCGGCCAGAAGATAGTCGGGCAAATTGGACTATTCGATCGCATTTACGGAACCGGCGTTGAACGTGCGGAAATAATTGGAGTACTTCCTTTTGGGTATTTTTCACTTTGTTCATCCCTCGGCGTTTATACCCTTCCTACAAAATTGAAAAATCTTCAAAGATGAATATCTAAAATAGAGGATTATTTCGCGTATTTTTTTCTTAATTTAATCTATTTTGTTTTTAATGCTACAGAATTTGTGAATGTACTTACGTAAATTGCAAGACAGATCCGCGATTGTCTTTATTGCATATCATCGTAGATCACAATTACGTTGCCGTTTCGATCGTGATTCGATCAGTTCTGCAATTAAATAGATGTAATGAATAAATGTAACGACATTCGTCGAAGAAACATATCGACTCGATAGATTTGCCGAGCGACGCGTTTCCGCGATCAAACCGCGCAGAGTGCCGCGATAGAGAACACTTTGGCCATATCGCCTGTCCGTCTGTTTTCAGACCACCGTGATGCAGCCCGACCTCGGCCGACAAGGTGTCTGAAGGATATCCCCAGGATTTTTTTCCACCTCTTTCTCTGGCCTTCGCCTTTCCTCGCGGGATACGGTAGGTCCTGCTCGCGGACTACCAAGATGCAGCTCAGACCCAGTTATCGAGGCGTCTGAAGGCACCCCGCGGCCCGCGCACGGCTCGGCATAAAGCAATAAAAGCGCCCGCGCGCCACGAGATATATCTCGCGAGGCTCGCGTAAGAAAACGGCGAAAGAAAGCCGACCGCACCGGTAAATCATAAACGCCACGGGGATCGAACCCCACGGGAGATAACTGCCTTCGCGTCAGGAGATAGAAAGAAAGAGAGAGAGGAGCAACGGCTCGGTTAACCAAGCGGGATTCATCATTCGATCGCGCGTCCATCGGATCCATCTATCCTCGGACGCCTCGGCAGCGCTCGAAAACGAAACAGCCCGGAAGAGGGGCCCCGTTCGTCGTTCATCATCGGGTACAGGACGTCCGGAAGAGTACCTCGGCCGCGCGCGCGCGCGGAGAGACGGTCTTCATCGTTCGCCATCCTTGCTCGCCATCGTGGACATCGTTGATAGACCCTGATAGCTTCGTCTAAGAATATACACTTACGCGAGCATAGACAGCCTTTCATCCTCGCGAGCGAGTGATCATCACGGATATACTGCCAGTAAATCGTAATAGTCTAAGGAGAGATGCGTTGCCAGCCAGCGTTCACTCTACGCAACAATTGAGGATATTATCGATAGATCGTGATAGTTTTGCCGTAACGCGTTTGCGCTACCGTCCTGATCAACCGAGGGAGGATATGATCCACCGCATGTGTGAAAAGTGTAACGCGGAAAGTGGTAAACTCGCGAGCGGATCGACATCGATCGTCTTAACAGTGCCGCCGATTCGCGATCGATCGGCTCGTTCGACGCGGTGTTTCGTCGACGGTGTTTCGTGATCCTCGATCTCACTACGCGCTGTTGCTCCAGGCAACAGTTTAGTGGCTAGTGAACGGAGTTTCACGTATTATTTATAACGGGCCGGGGATCAACGAGGCGACTTTAATATCCGCTGCAAATCAATTTCATGCCGTTTCGATGAACGAAATCGATTTTATCGCTCGAGCCAGATGTAAAAGTAACGATCGCTTAGTTCATCGAGAATGTACAATTGGATCTCTCTTTCCTCTTCGCGTGCGACAATTTTACGCGAGGATTGCCTGACGCTCGCAAAGTGTCGAAAATAACTCCTCGCCGAGAGGGTTAATGTCACTATCATCGCACCGCGAGACGGAAAGTGACGGTCGCCGAGCGGCCGCGGCGGAGTGACATAATTGAAGAAGAAAGTGCCAGCGCATCCAAGCCCGTTATTAAGCGGTATAATGAGCGGGTACCGAGAGGGGAACGAAGATGCCTTCGAAAGCAAGCGTCGTGCTCGCTCCGCCGCCACGGGGATTAAATGACGCTGAGCCCTCGAGCTGTCCAGCGTTACCCTGAAGAGGACTGTCTCATCCGAATCAGTATTCATCGCGTCAGTTTCCTGATCCCGACACACTTTGTGATCCCTCGCCGGCTTATTCAAACTGTGCACGTTTCGCCTCGATGTCCTGCGGGAACGTTCGCGCGGTGACACTGTCTCGAAACTTGTGAGATCATGTCGTCGAACGGTGAATTCTCGACGATGTCCAGCGAGGAGATGCCTTCGCTCCCCAAATCCCTGCCGAGCTCGAGGGAGGCCACCGCCGAGGGTGGTTCCGGTTCCAGCGGCGGATATATGCCGCTACGGGAGTTCCTGGATCGGTTCTCGTTACCAAGGGTCGTCAGACTCGAGGGTACCGGCGGCAGGCCGGTGCTCCTGTACAAGCAGCAACAGCGATCGCTGAGAGTCACGGCGAGCCTGCTGATCCACCGGTACCGGCATGACGTCAAGGTGGGACCGGAGATCGTCATCCCGGAGGGTTATCCAGGTGAGGGTTTTCCCTTAGATCGGCCATTCGATGCGAAACGATTATTGCTCCCGGTTGCATGAAGGAAATTGCAGTCGGGTCTCCGACGTTTATTGCTCCTCGCGGAGGATAATTCCGGAAAGCGGAATGCCTGCAAAAACCGTCATTTTTCGCGTGCATGGCACTTCGATTCGATAAACAGTTAACATCACAAAATAAAAATAAAAAATTCTCGATTCGCGATTGATTGGAGTACTTTTCTCAAGAAAAATAACGTGGAAAAGAGAACTATTTAAAAAACATGAAAATATAAAAACATGTATCTTTTTTGATGTTTTTTGAACGTCTCTCGTTCTTTAATGTTATTTGAATTGGTATCGACGCGGCCACTCTTCTAATGACCTGTGTCCCGTGTGGTGATAGTCAGCGCGTAGAACGTAAATTATGCTCGGCAGAACGAACGGTAACGGTTGTGGAGATCATCCGGCTGGAATCATCGGAACAGGTTATGGACTCCATCGAGCTCACGCTCGCGTTTGCGTCGGCGATCGCGTGGACGTGCGAGAAGTTGCAAGAAAAAATGATAATGCTTCGACTTCTCTCTCTTTTCTTCTTCTTTTCTTCCTCCTTTTCTTTCGCTTGATGAAAAAGGGAAGGCTCGTTCTCGCTCTCGCATTCGAGAAAGAGAAGGAGAGCCTCTTCGTCATACGATTAATATTCCGACTCGTTCTTTTTCGTCTCAATCGTAAACCACTTTGTGGCGAAGTAAGCCGCGAAGCTCGGCTTTTCTGCGTGCGCGCGCGCGCGCGCTATCCTCCGCGACTTATATTGGTTTCTGGCATCAGAAATAAAAATTACAAGGCAATAAAGCGCGGTAATGTGGACCTATTAGATCGAATGGACGGGAGGTAAAGTGGGGAATGTTTAGGCTCGATGGTGGCTCGACAGCTTGAAGAGAGAACCGTCAGCTAACGACGCCTGGTTCTTTCGCGCTCGCAAGAAGCTATTCAATACATCGGCATTTCTCTCCATCCTCCCCCCGTCATCTGCCTCGTACGCTTCTCTCCTCCTGTCTCGTTTCCTTCGTTCTCCTCCTCGACTTCGTCCTCGTCCTCGTCCTCCTCCTCTTCAGGCGCAAGACGTGAAATTGGCGTCGCGCACGACAGTGTCGCGCTTGACTCGCCGCTAACTGGCCTCTAATAAACGCACTTCGTATTTTAATGAAAATGTCGTTGGTGAGACGATGCATGGCGGTTATGAGTCAGACATGTTAAGTTACCGGGGCTGCGAGCCCGATGGAGAGTTGGCATATTTAATGCGCGTCTCGCCTCTTACCATCTCCTCAATGAATGTCGCAAGGCGATTACACTCCCGATTGCAAACCTCTGACGAATCGCGAAATCCGCAAGGAAAACACGTTTGCCGAATTGACGTCACAGCTGACGAAATTTCGTCATATGGTTTTTCTTACTCGACAACGTTCCGGTCGAGTCACGCGAGAGAAATGTCGCCGATAATTCTCGCGGGCAAATGAATTATTCCGCGCGGAGCGTGTCGATGATTCACGGTGCCGGCAAATCCGGAGTGTTGACAAACGCTTTCTAGTTTCTGCCTAGATCTCACGCCGACCTTGAGGTGGCTTAGGATGACTCGATGGTAAGTGGCAATTCGCCGCTACTTTTCCCTTTCGATTCCGCTGTTCGGCTCCTCTCTTTGCGCTCAGTCCGCTCGGCAGCGTGCGCTCGCGGACTTGAAAGATTTTGAAATTGAAACTCTTAGCACCAGAATATTATAGAATTACAGCAAACGGAGGACGGATGGCGATGGGAAAAAGGTGATCCGGTTCTTTCACGCATTATGCCAGCAAACAATTTCCTACTCAACACAATGTAACTGTTATGTACAACGTGTGTTATATTATACACTTATATTGTTGAGTGGGAAATTATAATATTGATGTAATGTCTACTATTAATTGGTGTTTGCTGGGGACCTGGTAAAGTTTTCGTGCGATCGTATTTTTTGGCGACAAACGCTGGACGAGTCGCTCATCGTTCGACGAGGAGGTCGAGGACATTTTGAGCGGAGTGCGCGTATGCGGATACAAACTCCTCGTCGCCGTCGGTCGCATCATAAATTCGCACTTGAAACGGACGCGAGATTGGCTACATATGCACCGCGCGGTACTAACAGTAAATTGAGCCGAGAAAACGTTACTCCACGCCCACGAATTCGCCACGTAGCGCCGCGACGTAACTCTTTACGCGGCGTAAAACCACGGACGCGCGAAGAGGACGAGGGGGACGAAGAAAAAGGTCGCGGCCAGACGTCTCTCGCGATGAATTAGTTCCGCGTTTTAAACGCTCGGACCACGCGCGCGCGCGGCGAGAACACCGGCCCGTTCTTCGCGGTAATAAAGAAGAAGTCGCCGGACGTTTACTATTGGCCGGTTCGGCGCAAAAAGCACTAAGCGGGCATGCAGATCAAATAGCGGACCGTTCTGGCTCGAAGCAATCAGAAGTCACGCGGCGTTATCGTCCGTATGTTTTCCCTCATTGGCGGAATACGACGACTTTCCTCCGGCTCGAGCTGTCGTCCCCTCTCCTTTTTCTCGTCTTCCCGCTCGGCGAAAACTGCGGGATTGCTTTTCCTTATAGCCGGCGGCTTCGTTTGCTCATTTTATGAACCATCCACCGGACCAGAAACGCGGGACTCTTCCCAACGAGCTCGCTGGGAAACTGCAGATTCTCAGTATTCGAAGCTGTACGTTTCGCGTCATCTAAATTCCGACCGGCGCGCCATGATAAATTTCACTATTTTACGGAACAGAGCTGTTTCCTCTTTCGCTCCTCCTTGTACTTATCCCTCGGGCCATTTTTCCCTCTGCGTCACCGTGGAATTTCAACCGGCCGGCGCGCGGCGCGGCACGATTCCCGAGCCGGAATGACTTTCGTCATCTGGCTTAATCCCATTTGTCCGGCGGGGCGCACGTGCGTGAAATGCGCGATCACCGCTTGCGCAGCTGCCGTTAAGCGCAAGCACACCGATCCGGATTGTCGGTGCGAAACCGCATTGCGATTTCGTCGACGCGGCATGACATAATCCGTCCGTTCGACTTCCGTCTGTCCGGCGCGAAAATTATCTGTTAACGAGATTGCAGTGGAATTTCGTCATACACTTTCTTCTAGCATTACTGTACGATTCTCTATACCGCTGTAATATAATATCGTGACGAGGCAGCTTTAATGGACTGATCGAATTTTGACTTTTCATCGTTGGATGAAAGAAAGGCGCGCGCGCGCGCGCTCGTTACGTAGATGTCATCTACGCGGCGAAATTGAATCCCGCTGACGGCAATCGAATGCTTTTCTTTTGATAACGGGGAATTCATGCCGGGATAGTTAGTATCGCGCAGATTAAACACACGTCGCGATTCCTTGCGTCGCATATATGCACCTCTGCGTCGTTCGTAATTTTCCGTGGCGGAAAAGCTGGATAAAAAAATCTGAAGCCTGCAGGCTTTCATCGAAGAGAGAATTATTAGTTGGATATATTAGAGGCGTGTACCTACTGTACATCATCGTGATCAATCCTCCAAGTATTTTTCACGTAGAATTATGTGATTCCCGAAAGATGAAAAAAAGGCATTCGAAAAAGAATGAGAAATGTGTCTCGAATCAAAGTGTATGATGCAATCTTGAAATTTTTGGCTCAATTCAGACGTCATTCGCGATTGCAGTTATACTTGTCCCAAGATAAAATCTGATTAATATAATTCAAAGAATTGAGACAAAAATTATGATTCTTATCATAACGAACCACGTATCGCATCGTCGCAACAGTTCGTCGGCTTTGCGCAACGAGGAGGAGGGTGTCACATTAGAAGCTCGCTTCGATCGCGGATCGTCCATTCGACGAAACGCGAAACGGAATTCTCGGTCGGAGGTATACGCAACTTGAACCCTCAACCGGGATAAAATTACTAGGGTGAAGATTCAGACGCGCGCGTCCGATTCCAGAGACTGATAAGGACGATGGACGATATCGCACAAATCACCGGCCGCGGCTTAACTGCTGTTCGCGCAAATCCCGGGACGAGAGAGGGCCGCGACGAGCTCTCCGCACGCCGACCGCGCGGGCTCCAGTTTACAGTAATTTATTAGGCGTGTAAACCTCGGGAGAACGCGCGGTTCTCGTCGGCGGCGTCGAGGTCGACGTCCTTCCTCTCTCTCACGTGAGAGACGGAGGTTCTCCTCTCGTTCTTTTCCATTCCTTTCTTTTCCCCTCCCCTTTCTTTTCCTTGCCCGCGCCCGCTGCACCGTTAACATGCATTCGACGAGGGATGATGATGCCGGTAGCCCTTAAAGTTTTATGGAGCGGTTTACGAGATAATCGCGTACCCGCGCATTTCGGCAACCAACGATGCGAAGGAACCACCTTTCGATAGTCGGTCGTTCGCCCGCGGCAAATCCGCAGAGCATTCGCGATGCACCGTTGCGATCCGTTGCCGGTCGCAAAAAAAAAGGAAAGATAAAACGATCTCGCGCTGCCGACGGAAGAAAGGCGGATCGCCGTAAAGTAAAATGCGAGTGACCGATAGCACGATGTGTGAAACGATCAGGTCTAGCGGGACATTGTCCAGCTTTCGCGTGTTACATACTGAGCAAGAAAGAAGAACCCTTTCGTTAAAGATGTAATATCTTTCCGATCGTATATAAATATTTACGAGATTTGAATTTCTCATTTCGTGAGCGACACGATAAAAATATGATATTTCAATGGACACAAAAAAAATGTAAAATTTGTACTCGCAATCATCCTCCGCGCCGCCTCCCCCACGCAGGGAATTATCGACGATCGCTTTCGTGCGTATCGTGGTAGATCGGCGATTTCGCGCATTCGCGCGCGGAAAGAGGACTCCTCTCTTTCTCTCCGGACAGAGAAGCGGAGAATGAATTGCGTGCAGTATCGCGATCGTGATTGCGGGCCGAGGGATCGTATAGATCGGTTTATCCGACGCGGCCGTATGATTTTACTGCCAACTGCCCGACCCGGCGCAGATGTCTCGGCTCTTTCTCTCCCTCTCTTTCTTTCTCTCTCTTATATATCCGTAAGATGTGTATATATACACGTACATAGATATGTATATATATATATATATATATATATATATATATATATATATATATATCGTTATTTGCTCGCGCAGACCTCTCGGACGAGGTCTTACGACGAGACAAGAATGTTGCGCGGGCCAGACGCGCCCTCGGCGATGACCGGCCTCCCTCGGTTTTAAATAACGGTCATTACGTGCCAGGGTATAACTCTCTAGAGTATCGCGCGTCGGCCGGCATCGACTGTGCGGAACCGATCCCACGACAAAGGGAGAGACAGAAGCGAGGAAGGATTCAATCTATTCGAAACGCGCGGCCATCCGTAAGCCGACCGTCCAACTTCTGCAAAACGACAAAATCTATAAGAGCGACTAGACAATAAATCGCGCTCGATCTGTGCTCCCCATCGCGCTCTATCGCCATGTTCTCCGGTCTATTACCAATATTACCGATTGGTACCGCTAATGCCGCTGCTACTACTCTTGCCGATACCTCTTGGTCGCGATTTGTCACGACGACAAATTCTCCTTCGCGTTTCTACTTTTAATTCCTCCTTTTCTTTTTCGCTTTCAATCACTAATAAATATCTCCGCACTCGAAGACATCGAAACAAATCAATGTTGTATAATAGGATGCTATAGCGATGCTGTATAAGCAGTGATTTAATTAGGATTTTAGAGGAGATCCGAGTTAAAAATATTGACCATTGGATTGGCTTTTAACAAATATCCCATAAAGATATATCGCCGATGATGGAGTATAGCAGACACGTTACTCCGCTATGCTGCAGCGGGGTATCATCGATAACATAGTCCGGCAACCATATACTATTGTCACGGTTCGATTCACGTTCGAGTAATATTATATCCCGAATGATTGGTCTCTCGCGGCGTAACGTGAATTATGCACAATAAAGATTCCAGCCGCGAGATGTAGGCTGTGGTCTCCCTTACTTAATGCTCCGGCTAAACACATATATCGCGCATCTCAATATCACAATGTTTATCTGGAATGTCACGCCGATCACCGGCGATCTCTCGCAACGAAGTATTCCCGATATTTTAGTAGGGACGTAAACTAGTTGTTAACGGTGTGGCCGTTTCGGTTACATAATTTTTTTTAAGTCTCGATAAACCTAACTGACCTTTGCATTGCTATACAATTTTCATTTGATACTGGCCGAATGGATTTTCATTAAACATGGAAGCTGAAATCCCTCCTTTTTCGTAGGAGGGAGAGAAGAAGTCCCGATTCTATTCATCGCTGTCACCAATGTTATGTGCACTTCACTTCACTTCTTAGATTTTTGGCATCGGGCAGTACTTCACCCATAAACAGGTGTAATCATCATCAGCTTTGGCTCAACAATTCTTTATGAGTCTTGGCCTGCTCTAAGAGGTCCCTCCATTCCGACCTGTTCTTTACTCTCCCTCTCCAGTTCCTGACTTCCAAACTCTTGAGATCCTTCTCCACCTGGTCCATATACCTTGCCTTCGGTCTAAACAGGTGTAATAGGTAATTTTAAAATGGATACGTGTAATTGTGGGTGTGTCTCGTGTATCTGTGCGTGAATGTCAACTCGGGTCAATCCGTGGGCGCGTTAAGCCCAAAGAACTGCGCGGATGAATTCCCCCTGCGGGCATCTTATGTACAATCTGCCATTCAATCACGTTTCTATAATTAACCAGAATCCACGGTTCGGGACGAACAAAAAATCTACTCGAAATTCGGGGCTTGCAACAAATACATGTCGACAAGTAGCTGTATGATAATTATCTTGTGAATAAATAAAAAACAAAATATAAATATAATTTCTGGCCTACTTATTAAATGTTGCGAGATTAATCATGATAAATCACATGTTTATGCCATATTCATCGCAACCGGATTTCCAGGTGTTTAGACAAAAACATAATATCTACGTCACAGATACCGAGCCACGTGCACCGATGGCGAAGCCTATTATCCGTTCCATTGAAAGGAGGCTTTCCTTTCATACCATAAAGCCAGACAGGAATTAGGATGAATTCTTGAGACATGGTGTAACGCGCTTAACGCAGTTCCTGCGAGCGCACCTGAACCACGGGTCAATGTCCAATTCCTTGCTCCGGTTGCTGCAACCTTTTCTTTGATTGTCATCAAGGCGGCATGATACAAAGCGTGAAAGTGACATTTTTTGTTGCATACAGAAATAGGTTTTTTAAATGTTTAATAACTTGAGCATATCCTTTGATAAAGAAAATATTATTTCCAATCTTAAAGTTTATCTTAGATAACAATTTTCCAGAAAAATGTAAATCCCTGATTGATTCAAAGGTATAAATGTTTTTTGTAGAAAAGCACACAGAATTCGAATATAATCTCGTCGTTGAGATGTTAGATCTCGGCACTGATATACACATATCTAAGATTCCGGAAATACGCGGCGCTATCCTTTATCCCAAGCAACGCCCGAGCATTAAATTCTGACACGTGCCGTGAATATAACGTGTTCCGTTCGGTAACGGGCCAGCATTTTATGGAGTTATGGCACCAACGAACTTTGAATCGTAAACACATGCGTTGCAGCGGTGATGCGTTAAAAACGACGGGATGAAACGGATTTTCAGGAACATTCAGCTGACTGTTTCATGCGAAACGACCGCTCACTATCATCTCGTGTTTATTCAGCAAAGCGTGTATATTTTCTATAAGCGTACAGAATTAAAGGGAAGAATTAATAAACTATATATATTAAATTTTATACTTAGCTATACATTGATCTTCAGATTATATATATATTAGTTCCGTTATATTAAATAGAATTATATTATTGAATTTCTACACAATCTCCATACACATTGCATGTATAGCTATTTATTACGTGTATATTTTTATATTTCAACTACACTCTTCTCAACGACTGCCGACTAAATGTCGGAAAAATTGGTTGTCCGGGTAAAACTCCGAGGGAAACGTGCGCTTCATTACGTGAATCATTAGGCGCGCGCGATCTCGCAATTACGCAAGACAATGAGATATACGCAGTCGCGCGACGCGTTAGGAAACCGCTCTTGCCGTGCGTAACTGAATGCCTGAACTTTTCCGTAGATTTTTCGCAGCGGATGCGGCGAATCTGTATAATTACGACCTGAACGCGTTCGCTCGCCCGCTCGCGTGGCTATGGCGGATGCGCACGCTGGAAATGGAAAGTGAGGGAAGGTCGTACGCGCGTAAAGCTTATGCAACTGCGTGCGCGAGCCACACGCCTTTGCAACATTTCTTTTCCGGAGTACACGCTCCCGTTCCCGGATCCAGAAGCCGTCCTTCTGCCGAGGGACGACTGAGGGAACCCACCTATTAGCTCCCTTCGAGGTATTCTCAAGAACGCAACGAGGAGATCCAATACCATCCGTCTAATTGCGCGCACTTGGGTTTCCAGGTCGTTGATCTAGAACAAACAAAAACCGGGAGCGCCGCCAAGTCCCTTAGATTATTCCATCAGTTAACCTCGAACACGAATTAATGTGCGCACGTAAACTGGAAACGGAAAAACTTTCCCAAGGGAAACTAACTGGCTTCCCCCCTTTACGCTTCCTTTTTCCTCTTCATGCAACTCGCAAACGTTCACTGAATCTCTTCGACGCTTTTCCATTTGACTAAGAAAATAGATAAAATATAAAATACAAAGATAACTAATGAAAATAAAACATATTGTTCTGAAAATCATATTTAGGCCAAATAAATTATTTATATTGATTTATTACTTATTAATTATTTTTATATGGTAATTTGTGATGCTTCTATTAAATTCGACTTATTTAACAATCTTTTAATTTCTTTGAAAATTGTTAAAGAGATAATCGAGGTAACTTTTACTTTCATCGGAGATGGATTTAAGATCTCAGACTCTGAAATAATGAAAATGATATTTCGGGTCAAATAATTTTTTTATATGATTATCTTTGCATGGTTACTTGCGGTGCTTTTGTTAAGTATAACTTTGATAATCTTTTAATATCTCTGAAAATTGCTTGCTTTATAAAGTTAAGGTATCTAACTTTTGCTTTCGTCGGAGATGGATTCAGGACCTCAGGGACTGCCACAGCCTGGATAGCATTCCGGCGCAATTCTTAAGGGACAGGATTCGAGTACACGCGCTCACATCAGGGCGGCATTCTTAAATCAATTAGCAACGAGAAAAAGAACCTGCTGACCTTCGATCAGCCGATCGACCACCACTCGACTACTGTGTCTCTACTGCAGCGCGCCTGAAATCCGCCTGTTCGCAATTTGGCGGCTTTCTTTACGATCTGACTGGAACTTCACATAGTTCCTTCTTGCCAAATATAATAGATACGTTTTTTAACTCATCCTGAGGCCGCACACTCGCGCGCGCGCGCATGTACACCGCTATGTCGGCAGATGCCGACCGGTCCTAATCGTTCTCGCTACGATTAACAAAAATTCAGCCTTGAGTCTCCCGTCAGAGAAGAAACGAGGTGTAGATTCTTTTCTCTATGTCCGACTCAAAGCCTTATATATAACGATCTATATTGCTGAAACAGCTGTTATTACAAACACATTGCATGAATATATAATTTTTTATAACTAAAATCAGTCTCAAAGTAGGATTATAAAGATTTAATTATACTTTATATAAAATGTACTTCATAAATATTAAGTATAATTCAAATATTAGATGATAAAAAGTATTCTTTAAATTTTATTATTTTAAATATTAGGTTAATTAAAAGTATTTTTCGGCAAAAAAATATTTGGGCTTGTTGTTCGTGTAATAATTTGCTAGTGAATAGTTCCATGAAGAACAGTTTCATAATGTTTATTCTGCTCATTAATAACCGTGTCAAATTGCTATTGAAGTCGAAAAGATACGCTATATGCCTTTTATTGTACAGTCCTCCGCAAGACATTTAACGTTTCCTAACTCTTTTCAGGATGGTTTTCTGTGATATCTGGCAATAACACGACGGGCAGCGCGCGCGTCTATCGAAGGATAGATTCCTTGGTGAAGACGGGGGTACCTGCTTTTCTATTGGCGACACCTCTGAGAGGCTACACGTTGACACACTCGAAAATGGGTAAGTACGGGCAATGAAGCTAGAAAGTGCCGCGAGCGATCGCTCGCGAAATGTCAAACGGTGCAACGTTCTTGACCTAGATGCATAAGAATAGCGATGCAGCGCACAAAGATGCTATCTTTCTCTCTGTCTCTCTTCCCTCTTTTTCTTTTAATCTTGCTTGCTTCGTGCTAAGCAAAAACATATGCTCGAAAATAGTAGGAATTATCTCTTTTACGATTGTGCAAATTGCCACTCTTCGTAATTTAAATGCATAGATACTTTAAGCAACGAAGAAGTAGAAAGTTATATAAATTCTAAAATAAATGGATAAAAATTTAAAATAGATATTCGAGAAGCGCCGATCCATTAAAATTTAAGTTTCAACCTTTATGCGGATAACAACTCCATTTACATATCTACGCCCGTAAAAATATTCCCTGCTATGCAATCATGTTAAAACCATGAAAGAAACGAAAAAGGAAGTTTCGAACCCTTTTCTGCTAAACGTCAAAATGATGTAAATTAGGATAATAATTACCGATGATACGCACTAACAGGATGTAACAGATTTATGGAAACTGCCGCGTTTATAAAACTGAGACTTCGTTAAAACGAGAATATCAGCAAGAAAACGAGTAACGGTTAGCGTGGTTAGTGATCAGCCTATGACTCTAGTGTTAGATACATATCGGCACGAGACCATCGGACATGACTGAAAAGGACTTCTATCACCTTTTGACACTATTTGGTACCGTTAAGGATGCTTTTGGGATACGACTGTTAGGATTGATTATGCCAGGCTTCCTTTGAAATTCGACGCGTTGTTAACGGGACAACCGCGTGCAACTTAATCGGCGAAGACGAAGTTGCACGACGTACTTTGTACATATGCAAGTAGTGTCGCTGCAATTTGCGCTCATCAAGTTTTGCACTCGCGTGCTTTCAGAGAATGGAAATCTGCGGGCCCATTACACGAAGACGACAATCAGAGCCGGCGAGATATTACGACTCGTGGCGGTCTTCCAGGATACGAGGCGATGCAGCTCGGTCTCCTTCAGCATTTCCGGCGGCTGCCCCGAAAAAGACCAGTACGCGCAATGCATCGACCTTCACGGACAAGAGGTGTTCGCCTCGCTGTCGACCAGAGGCGAGTTCTATGCGATCTGTCAGAGCGGAAGCGTCGACACCGGAAGCGACGCGGTGCTCTACAAGGTTCATCACCTCGCCAAGAGACAACTGCCTCTCAGAGTGAGTCGCATTTACGAATTAACGCTTTCAATAATTAAAATATACCGAAAAACTATTTTCTTTTATTATATTTTATAATTCTCCCTTATTCAAAATTATGATTAAATAAATTTTTCTCTTCAGGTACGATTGATAGCGGGACCGTTGCCAGTGCCATTGCCAAAGGAGTACGGCGGTCTAATGCAACTGGAGACATCGACGCGTGGTCCGATAGTATTGGGCTGCGTCGTTCCTGAGAGACCGGTGCACAATCCGGAAATGCTCGAATTGGTCGTGACCGGTAACGGAGCACCAAGAGTGCGAAGAGCTCGATTGGGTTACCCTTCGGAAGCGAGATTGCTGGCCTCCCCGAAAATGCAACGATTACTATCAGCTTGCAGGTAAAGTCATTAATAGAGTTTAAGTGAAGCAAAAGCAACTCTTTTTCAGTAAAAAGTTGTTCAGTATTGCGCGAATTAAGGAGGTTCTACAGATAATGGATGTATCTGAAAATTGGAAAAAATTTTATGGACGTATAAATTGAGATGCGAGAAAAGTGCTCGAAAAATTTTAGCATCGGTTACCGTGTAAAAATTTGCAAAAATGAATTTTGAAATCACAGTTTTTAACATAAGCTACATATGGCAGAGGGGCTTTTGGAGACAGGAAACGAGATATTAATTATATAAAGACGACCTACCAGAGATTAAAAAAACGGAGCTCTTATAGATCTTAATCTAACCTTTTCAGAAATATCGAGAAAAACTAGGGTTATCGCGTAAAGTTTTGTGATATTGGCTATTGAAACAGGCCATATCACAGTTCACGTAGCGTGCTTCGAATAACAAGGGAGATTTGACAATGTCGCAGCGACTGCACCCGCGCGAAAAGTGTACAGCCAGTACAGCACCACAGTATGACAGCACCTCAAACTTAAGCACCTAACGTTTACGAGCGCTTACGGAGAAGTACCTACTCTAGAATTATGTGAAATTGTGAAATAACGGTCATATGAGCAGAACTGTCAAGTTCGCGACGTTACCACATTTTCTTCCATTATAAGCCGCCAGAGTCAAAGGAGCACTTACACGATATTTTTAATTATTCCTCGCTTCGACTAATATGGGTATGATATAAGCTCTAACGTCATCAAAATTCACGAAAATATTTTATGAATACTTAGAATCGATGAATTTGAAGATTTTCTCTTCATCTCTCAACTGACTAAAGAGTACCTGTAGAACCTCCTTAATCAACGAATGTTATAAATAAAAATTAAGTGACATTCTTTATTTGTTATTCATTGTTCAAGTAAAATCGTCTAATTCTATTTTCTTAACATTCGGACTTTTTTAAAAATTTCTATTCAGTGTTTACCGTATCGCGAAAAAAATATGAACCGTTAGCTCGTTACACCAGAATCTCTATTCTGCATGGTTAAACTGTTCTTCTACTTTAGCCAAACGGTTGGAGATCGAGCAACGGAACCGCGAGTAGCGCCCACGAAGTTGCACCCGCCGACCGTGGACAGCTTGAAGGAAATGCATCTGAAAAAGATCAAGCCAAAATCAGAGACCAAGCCAATTTTGCAGAGCCTGAAGGACGGGCTGGAGCACCTGAAGCGGAGTTCCGTCAAAGAACGGAACCAACAGACAAAGCAGAGCACCGGGAACGGTATTCTGGACAGAATCTCGAAACTCACTCAGGGTAACAGAAATCGAAACCCCGCGAAGAAATCGGCCTCGTTCACGTTTGCGGTGAGGCCGGAGATAGCCATGAGATCTCAGGAGCGTTACTCCAGTCTAGAACCGGAAACTACCTCTCATCAGACCAGCCAGAATCGAAACACCAAGCAGCCGGTACAGAGATCCGTATCAACCAGCGTGTTGGAAATACCGTGCGTCGAGCTACAGCCTAATTACTCTCACGTAAGGGACAGTCTAACGCCGCTGCCGTCACTACCGAAGCTGGTCAGGACCAGCAACAACAAAACCGAGGAAATCTATGCCGAGATCTGCGATACCGCGACGGCGAACCAGGCGCAGAAATGCCCGGGAAGCCACGTGATGGCGCGAATCAGGATCGTCGTGCAGGGCAACGATTCGTCTTTTGGGGCGCACAACGTGATCAGCAATGAAAGATATATGAACTCAATGGTAACAGGCGAACAAATTGACTCGATCATCAGTACAGAGGACGAAGTGATCTATAATACTGTATTCTAAAATTAAGATGATATACAAAATACAATTATGATGCTCATACGCAAATGAAAGAGATTTCGTTGTAACTCGAGACATTAATGTATGGAAATCCCTAAAGTGTAGACAAACCGGCTGTGTTTATCGCGCGCACTACGCGTACGATCAACTTTCTATCGAGATGTATTATATTAGAAACCATATTTAAAAAATTACCAGTATTTTTGTAGAAAAATACAGACATCTTCTGTATATATCTTTGCCATACTATTAATGTACTAACAATTGGGATAAGAACGCGCTTTAGAAATGTTTCTTAGAACAACGATTCGCTCAAATTAATTACAAATGTAAGCGTAACTTGCGTCAAAATAAAATTTGTCTAATTTTTATTAAATCCAAAAATGTCTACAGAAATAGAACAATAATGTAAAAAGAAAAACAATGATTCTGTTTGTATGAAAAAAATATATATTTTATGTCTTTTTTAACTTTTTGAATTTTTTTAATTTTTGAGGTTTTAATTTTTGTTGTCTTTTTTGAATTGCGGCGTTATTAGCTTTACTTTTATCAGCATTATCTTCTATTACTTTTTTCATCACTTCGACAGCTTTCTGTACATCCTGAACTATATCTACGTTCAAATTATCATCAAGATACTTTCCCGAGAATCCTTTCGGGAACATTGGCATTGATAATAAAAATCGTGGTTAACTTTTCTTTGCCTTTAATTGTCGCTTCAACGCTGCTGCTGCTTCTTCCGATTCTGTCGATAAATCGCTAAAATAATCTCTAAATAATATAAAATCACAATTGAAGTATTATCAAATTTGTGAATTGAAAGACATTGAAGTTAATTTTTTAAGAAATATTAGAAACGATCAGTTAAATAAAACTACTGTTCATAAATAATATAATTTTTAAATGTAACCATTTTGGACTACTGCAATAATAACATATTTTCCGTTTTATAAAAAATAATATATTTTCTCGAAATTGTAAAAAAATAAATTATATTTTCGTCAGTTATAAAAAAATTTCTTATAAATACGTTTTTTAGTTCTGAAACGATTGTTTCATTTCAAACTGTTATTGCGCTTATAAGGCTGATCTATCATCTATACAAGAGTGCAAACATGTCGCAGTTTTGTGTATTTATGTCAATGAAGAATGTACCGTATTACATCCACAACTGACCAGCCACTAATATAGAATAAATCTTATATAGTGATTATATACTTCCAATCCGCAAAATACAAAAAATAAGGATGCACTACAAACAGTTCAGTTTCACAAAGAAGAGATGCTTCGGACAAATGCTGTTCAGTAGATGAAATTAGACACGTACAAAAAAAATTCTGTCGCTAAAGTATCCATTTGCGAAATATTTACAAACTGAAAAATTAGCTCAATCAGAAAGAGCTTTTCACAAGCAAAAAAAAACAAAAGCAGCTGGAAGAATTGCGTTTTGTATGTAAAGAATTATAAAAATTCCAAACTAGTGATACATATCACAGTTATGAATGACTTTCACAAGACAAAGGATTTAAAATAATTTTAAAAAGAATTGAGTATAGAGGAAAATCCCCTATTATGAGATAGGTTCCTAATATGAGATGGCTTTTTTCATAGTGGGATCAACAGATGGGATCTATATAGGGCCTTTTAGCTTAACATATCTCATATTAGGATCCTGTCTCATAATAGAGGACTTTCCTCTAATACCTATCCTGAAAAGCTTCAAAACTCGTATAAAAATATTCAAGTGACAAAAAACGAATGGGTTCAAATTTGTATAAAGTCGGAAAGTCAATCGGGTTCAATGATTTAAGCCAAAGGTCTAAACGAATAAGGTGTTAATCAAAACAAGGAAACAAAATTTTAAAGAACTTGCCAATTCAATTTAAAAATAATAAGTTTAACGAAAGAATGATTGCAGATATGGTTCATGGTCTGCAAACTGATGAGATTATCGCAAGAAATTATTTTTGCATGATACTGCATGGATTAAAAGTGCAAAATCAAATTTCAGTTTGTCAGAAATAGGTTTGGGTTTGGATAGATTTTTTGGGGGTGTGGGAGTGCAGAGGGAAGAGAGGCCCTTCTCCGCCTACTTCTAAATTTTTTTTATACTATATGTAGAGATATACAAGAATTATTTCAAAACTCTTATTTATTTCAAATTTTGCGCACTTTTACATCACTGCGGATGCTCTCTCCGATGCTCATGTATGTACTTGTACCCTGCCGATATAGCATATTTCTTAACTCTAGACAGACTCACTTATTTTTCTCATACGTGAATGACTCACTGGGGTAATACGTTACCCCAAACTTGTACCGCGTGTATAGTATTTCCAGAATGTTCTTAGAAAACTTTATAATAGATAATTTTGTTTGTAGTTTAATAGGGAAGACGATAGTAGTCATCAATTTGCGGTAGTAAAAAAAAACAGTAAAAAAATTTCGAAGAACAAAACAAAGAACCAAAAATTTGGCTGAAATAATGCGAATTTGAATTTCGCGTGGGGTAACGTATTACCCCAGTGAGTCTGTCTAGGGTTAACCCGAAAATTGTCTCTTTTAGTAGTACCATCCTGACCTTCCTTTCAGCACCGTTGGTCCCTTTTGATGTTCAAGAATGGACACGTGTGGATAATATTCCTTCGCCTTAGCAACGAATCGTGTCTGATGACTATCACGCGTGTCGTCTAACCCGTTCCGCATTACATAGATTGTTTGCAGTTTAGGACACTGCTCGAGAATTGCGAAAGTATAACCCGACATATAATCCAAGTATATTCGTCTTAAGTTTTTACACAGTGTCAGAGCTTCATAGACATTGCGATTGAAAATCATATTGGAAGTATCGGAACTTCTCAAATTGACTTCTTCTAAGCATTGACAGGAGGAAAACAATCTATGCAAGCTATGCTTATCGATTTTGCAATATGTTATCCTGTAACAAAAGTCATGTTAATATGCGGTTTTTCAATCGCAATAAGAAAAACAACATAACCGTTTCATAATGTTTGCAAGAAATGTAAATACACATTTTGATAAAGAATAATATGTGTTTTAAAAGAAAATGTAGCACACACGTACTTGTCCATCATTGTCAGTTTTCGTAAATTCTTGCATTCAGCGAGGGCATGAATACCTCGTGATGTAATAATACTGTAACAGTCCGATAAATCTATTATTTCTAAGTCTGGACACGAATTTTTTAACTGTATTATAATTGCGTCTAAATCTCGTCGGTGTATATAACACTGAGAAGCAGGCATGCTCAGATTTAAGTTACGCATCCGGCGAGTTTTTTGCAGTATTTTGCAAAGAGATTCAGTTCTTATATGAGAGCCTTTAAGATCTAATTTCTCTAGAAATTCTAGATTTTCGGGAATCGAAACTTCTTCTTCCTTTCCCTCCAGAGTACAATTACTGAGATCCAATTCTAAAAACAAAAAACCCAAAAAATGTATATATTAGTCATATACAGTTTATCTGTAATCTTAACAATCATATTTATTTATGTACCTTTTAAATTTTTGCATATCTCTGAAATTTTTAATAGAGATAATTTGTCAACAAAATTGCAGCCACTTAATCGTAAGTGCGTTAAACAATCGCCGCAACTCTGAAGAAAGTTTACGAAATCCGTAGCAGAAATGCAGCTTTTTGTAAGATCCAACTGTTGCAAATATTTACATTTGGATGCAAAATAAAACAGAATTTTATCATAACAGAAGGATGAAGAGTATTTTTTTTGTAAATTTCGTAAGTTCAAACATTTGAAGAGAAAAGGATCCTGTGTTAAATTATTGAGGCGTTTATTTACTTTGCTCATACGGCAAAACGATCTCATATCCAAATATTTTAATATTATTAGTATTATTTCATCCTGCAAAAACAAAATATAAAATTTTAATACATGAGATTATGTATTATAATAAATTATTACGAGAAATAAACTTCGAATATTTTACAGAAAGCGCAGAAAAACTGTCACGTTGCTCCTTGGATTCTTCTGAAGAAAGTTTGATATCTTCTATAAATTTTACATAATTCCAATTATTTCTTAATAAAGGGTGATTCACATATCCCTGCTTAGAAGATATCACATCTTCCTCCCGAAATACTTGCTTGTGCGCGAGCTTGCTCTTGTGAAAACTCGTTGCTATGTCGCTGCAAATAACATTGGAACACAAATTTATTTTCATTATTAACACTACGCGGACGGCGTTTTTAAAAGCGTCTCTATGTTAAAAAAATCTATAAAAATTCGTTGTATCATCTTTAAGATTTCAAAAAGTGATTTCTACATAAGTCGAAACTGTTGCAATTTCTTTTTTAAGTGTCGAAACGTTAAAAGAAAACTGTAAAATGCGAGTTTAAATAATAGCATATTTTTTAAATGTGTGACTAAAAAAAATTGTTCAAGGGTTTTATAGTTCAATAATGGTACTTGAAAGAAAAATACACGAAGAGAACCTAAAAAAAAGTTGAATTATTAAAGCACTTAAAAATTGGTAATTTCGGTATACAGAAAAAATGAGATTTGAAGACAAGAGCAATGCTATTTTTTTTTTAAAGGTTACTTCTTATTTATTATTTATAAGTAAGATCAATATTGAAAAAAAAAAAAACACGTAAAATGCAAAATTACTTATTCGCGGACAAAATTAACGAGGTAGAGTCAGTGATGCTAGGCGGCAGACGGAATAGCATGCTACAGCATGTGGAGGGCATGGCTGTGCAAGGCACAGCAAACGGACAAGCTCCTCCATCCGTGTAGCCGCGACACGCCGAGCGTAACATGCTGTTCCTTCTGCCGTTTAACATCCGAGGTGGACACCCTGAGTCTTTCGAGGCACACACTACACTTTGTTTGCTCGGTATCGCGCAACTGACGAACCTCAATGCCGCTTGGCAGTTACATGCCCACTATCACCAAGTTTTTTTATGGAGGAGAGTCAACGTAAGCGCTGAAGCCATTCCCGTGAGAATCATAAATGAAAAATCGACTATGCCTTAAAAGTCCCACAGTATCCGCGCAGTGTTAAGAAAATAATATAAAATTACTTAATGTCGACAATTATAATACCTTTTATAAATAACGCAATATTTAGGAAATTCCTTTTGAAGATCAAGAATATCCAAGTACGCATTTTCATAATCACGTGTTGTATTAAAAGTGTCCTCCAATATATAGGAATCCCTGTAAATTGTCCCAGGAATTCTTGAGAATTTTTCAGGATGTTGTTGTGCCTGAATGCGGTGTAAGAGATTAGTTATACTCTTATCTTCAGGATTTTTAGGAAAAATCAATTTTGATGTCCCGATCAGCATCACAGCATCTAGCTGTGTGCAACAGTTGGATACAAATTGTAGTCTGAGCATTTTAGTTTTAAAGTTACAAGACTGTAAAGCTGGAGAAAATATCCGTCTACGTTTGAAAAATTTTGGCTCGCCATGGTAGAATTGAGGCGGTCCATCCCATAATAAAATCCACCGACCCTCATCTTCAGATTCTTGAGCCCAAACTTCAGTTACGTTCCCAGAATTATATACTTCATATATAGAAATTCTGATTGGATATACAGCTTCATGAAACTCGAGATCTTCAAAATAAAAATTATAACCTTTTCTGAACACAAACATTTTCCTTAACAATATCTTATTTATCAATTCAAATGT
The DNA here is from genome assembly GCF_003070985.1 of Temnothorax curvispinosus. Taxonomy (NCBI): domain Eukaryota; kingdom Metazoa; phylum Arthropoda; class Insecta; order Hymenoptera; family Formicidae; genus Temnothorax; species Temnothorax curvispinosus. The sequence continues at coordinate 1,692 of NW_020225217.1, read as the reverse complement.
TACATACCAATATAATGAAAATAATAATCTCTGTCAAACACTTCTACAAAAGTATATGGCACTTGTTTCTGCCATGGAGATATTGAAATATCGAAATTATACGTCTCCTAGTATTAAAGATTAAAAAAAGTACTGAATATTACCAAATGTTGTAGCATAAATTAGATTTTGCGATTATATACTATCTACAGAACGGAAAATACACATACCAAAAGAAAATCTTCATGGTTTGGAAAATTGCTAGGTGTTCCAATTATATTATTACGAATATTACTTATGCTAGCAGTATTCTTACAGTCCTTTGTGGATATATTGCTATCCTTCACAAATTGATAGATGAAATCAACATAATCCTCTCCTACCGCTACTCTATCAGTATAAGGATACCTGACATCATTCTCGCAATGTGAGGAATGATAATTGGATGTCATATTCTCTCTCTTAAAAAAGATGGAAAATGTAAAGTAATAGTAGGTAAATCAGAAGAATAGTGGCCTTCTCACCGATTTCGTTGAACTTAGGCTTAATCGACGCGTTTTTGCACAAAACAACCGAATCTAGCAGAAAAAAGTGTCGCTCTGATTAACAGGTTATGAGACCTGTCGAGATGTGGCATGTGGCGACGTGGCGACTGGTGGCGACTACGAACAGTACGAACAGTACGAACATGCCCTTGTGGCCATATGCGCATGCTCAGTGGCCGCACGCGCATGCAAGAGGTCACGTGACAACTGTTTATTCCAATAATTTTTTTATTGTTTGTATGGCACACCAGGCACACACACGTGTGTATGCCCTAGCCCTATACACATCACAATAGCGTTGATATTTATTTCGGTAGCATTTCGAATTTGTCATTTACGATTTGAGGTTAGAAGTCGCATGGGATTAACAGCTTTTACGATTGCGATAATTAAAATCCGTTCAGTTTGACAATTTAATGCAATTTTTTTACTTTTCCAGGTTTTTTGTTTGTTTGTTTGCTTAGTCCTCATTTTTTTTTTGCTTGTTCAAGTTTACTCCACATGTTGCGAGATGTACAATGTGAATTATCAACTAAACAGCTCATAAATATTAAACTAAAATATGTCACCTGGGACAGATTTTTAAATTATTCTCTAATTTGTTTTATATTTATATGTTTTATCTGTTTTTGTCATCTTATTATTTTACCTCACATTATTTTTCAAGAATTTTGTTGTATGCTTTTTGTCTTGCCTTATGATATATTCATGATGTACTTTATTTTTTAATTTGTCTATTATACAGTCAAGCTATATTTTTTCCCTAAATTAGTCTATCATCGTCATCATGCCACCAAAAAAGTCAATGGAGGAGACGGATCGTTTGACCCGTATAACGATTGTGAATTCAGATAAGTGTAAACCTAAACGATGTAGGCAAGAATGCAAGAGATCTTGTCCCGTAGTACGAATGGGAAAACTTTGTATAGAAGTTAATCCAAACAGTAAAATAGCAGCCATCTCGGAGGAACTGTGCATTGGATGTGGTATCTGTGTCAAGGTGATTTTATTATATAATAGAATTATATAACAATTTTGTATAATGACATCTTTGATACAATTAATAGATATCGTATTATACTTGTTATTAAGTATTGAAACGTTCTTTATAATGATGATGAACCAAATTGAATAAAGTATGAGATTATTTGCACCTTTTCTATGTAAT
>NW_020225216.1:536832-542520 GCF_003070985.1 Temnothorax curvispinosus | reverse complement strand
TCACGTTCAAACGTAATATTATAATTAATTGTAAATGTGATCAATATATTGACAATTATATAAATTACATATGTTACTATTTTACATACATACACATATACAGGGTGATTCAGAAATACTTGTACAAACTTTGGGGATAAATTCTTCACACATAACAAGAAAAAAATGTCATATATACATATGTCCGGAAATGTTTAATTTATAAATTATAATCGAAAGATTATTTTCGACAAAAACTGACAGGATACATCTACAATGACACATAACCAATGTAATACATAAATACATCTTTAGTTCAATTGTTTATCTACTTATAATTCATAACAAATGCTTAAAATGTCCTCCACCTGCTTCAATGCACGCATGGACATGTCGAATCATGGACTTTCGCACCCTTTCAAAGATTCCCATGACGATTGCGAATGGTTTCGCGCAGACATCTATAATGCATTGGTGAAGCGTCTCTTTATTTGTAATTTCAGTTGCACAACTAAAGTTTTTTATTGTCTCCACAGATAAAACTCTAATGGATTTAGGTCAGGCAAAATGTGTAGGCCTGAAATGTAAACTTTCGATTATAATATATAAACCAGGTATTTCCGGACATGTGTATATATGTATACATTTTTTTCTTGTTTATGTGTGGAGAACTCATTCCCAAAGTTTGTACAAGTATTTCTGAATCACCCTGTATATATATTAAAGCTATATTAAAAGAAAATAACCAAAAGCTACTAATAACTGTATCAGATGGGAAGTAAACGCGGTAGTAGAAGATTAATACAAGTTATTCGGAATAGTTTCCATCAAAGAAGATTAATAGCAGATACCGCGCGTTGCGGGAAACAGTAAGCTACTGTAAGCTACCGAATAATCATTCCACTATTTCGGCTATATCGATTCGGTCGGGCATTCTTCGGCCGTTATCAGCGAGAGAATTGCGAGAATGCGATTTGATTAAGATCGGATTGGCTCAAAAGTCCCGATTAAATATGTCTGGTAATTTTGCGATTTCCGATATCATTTTAAATCATAAATTTAAAAAATTTCTCAAATTGGTTCTACGACACTAAGTTATGTTATTTAAACACTAAAATCCACGTTAGCATAATTCTTTTTAGAACCTAAATGCAATCGATCCTAAGAGATTCTATAAAGGAGTCTTAAACTCTTATATCACACTTTTTGTCTTTTAAAATTCTAATTGCTCCAATATAGGAATTGTATTAATATATATAGATATACGAAGAATTATATTAATATCTATACACGTTATCGATTATCCTTTCGATATATTCGGAAAATAAATATAAAGGTATAAAGGAATAACCTCTCTCAGGTGCATTAATTGGATGTAAACATTTTCTCTGGAATAATACGATTGCGAGTTAGTGAAGTCACGTAGAAACAGAGCATGCGCCACGCGGATTAACGAATACGTGATCCACTTTTCCGACAGAAACAATAAAACTCATATTAATTAACGCGGTCTGATCAGGATTGGCTCACATTCATTGATCGTTGCGTCGCGCTGGCGTGCATTTGTCAAGAGAGCACATGTAAAGAAATTTTAGCGTATCCTGACCTCTTGCTCTCGTTGCTACCATTATCATATTATCATTATTCTCTATAGATCTTGAGTGTTTTCTTAGTAAACACTCAAGTAAACACGTAGTAAACAACTTTCTCAGAATAAAATTAATATTGATTTCGAAATATGTAGAGAAAAATCCCCTATTATGAGACAGGATTCTTATGATATGAGATATGTTAAGCTAAAAGGCCCTATATAGGCCCCATCTGTTGATCCTACCATGAAAAAACCCCGCTATCTCATATTAAGATCCCTATCTCATAATAGGGGACTTTCCTCTAATAATTACTAATTAACAAGGGATATTTAATCTTTCTTTTATTTTTTATGCATACTTAAATTCTCTCTGTCTCCACGTAAATCTTTCTTTCCGTCTCTAGAAAATCAGAAGCTTATAATAATAAAACAGCGCACCTATCTCTCCATTTGATGCTCTAATTTCTAGGTAAAGTTTTGCTTGCTAACCCAACTAAACAACTAAAAAAATCAACCAATTCAGCGAAAGTCGCGCGCAATTGTGAGACCTATTATAAGACCTACATGGACGGGTGACAAAGGGAACGATAATTAAGTGTCTCTACAAGATCCCTTCTAGCGTGTGTAAAAATTCAACCTGTTACGATATTCGACGAACCGGAACGAAAAGAAAAAGATGATTACAAAAATGAGAAAAAGGGGGCAAGAAGGGACACGGACACGGACGTTAACCACTCGCAACAAAATCAAACGAAACAAACGTCAAAGAGGAAAGATAACAAGATACGTATATGCTACTGTCTATTATACTGTGTTAATCTGTGGTAATCAATACAACTATTGTTAAACGAAGTCCAGAGACCAGTGAGAACGAGAGGGAGAAAAAGAGAGAAATAGAAAAAAAGATATACGGCAACAAATGCTACAATTGTTGGCCACTTGCTCGCTTGCTTGCTGATGCTTTTACTGACCTATACCGATGACACTTTCTCAACCGATCGGCGGCGGGTAATACGTGTGCTCGTGTATCAGCATCGTCCTCTTCTCGTCTCGCCATATCTCGTTGGGACGGCGATGACTCGTAGCAGCATTACATGGTGGTTCGCGATCTTTCTACCGCGCGTAGCGTAATCTTCGACGCGATGGAGCGCGCGAAAATTGCTCTCTTTCTCTTATGACGAGAATGCAACGAAGGGGAGGGTGCGTTTTCGCATCTGCTTAATCGTGGATCTCTCGTCGATCGTGTTCGCGCCTTATCACGCTGATCTACGACACCCCCTCTCCTTCTTTAGTTTCCGCGTACAAGTACCTCCTCTCAGGCTTCTCCATGCGTATCGACAAGGTTCGAACTTCGCCTTTTCTTACCCCTGCATGCCCCTTTTTCTTTTGTAGTTCGGTGAAGCGAAGTGTGGCAGACGAGAGAGAGGGGGTTAGAGAAGAGGGGGAAAGGGAGAGAGAAGAGGTGTCTTGCGCCAACCCTTTGGCGGGGCGTGGAAGGAAACAAGTCGCGCACGACGAACACCTTCAAGTGTCTACTTTCGTAGCTCCTCGTTTTTCCTGTTGATTGCTTCTCTCTCTCTCTCTCTCTCTCTCTCTCTCTCTTTTTCAATAGGCTTTGTTCCCTCTCTCGACGTCCTGAATCAGGTCCAAATAGAAAATCACTTTATACCCGGGTTATAAGTTAAAAGCTAATTGTTCCGTACGCGCGCCATATGGGCTCGTTTGTTGTCAAGGGAACAATTCGATTTCTGCGAGGGAGGTATAGTTATATACGCTCATAAATATACAAGGGTTATTTCGATAATAACCATGCTTTGATCTCGCTGTGTACACGGTGAGGCATTTAAATGTGAACACCTGCGTATCGCCATTGTTTATAAATATAAATGTTTATAAAAAACTGCTTAGGAAAAAATTACAATGCTTAGAGAGGTAATTATAGTCGATAGGAGAATCGTAACGAATAACGATACAACGGTTTTTGAGAATCATTCTTTTGCCTAAAAATAGAATTAATCATAAAATTATAAATACGCGCAATTGATTATTGAAACGGTTGCAATAAATGACACGTAATTCAAAATCGATCGAAGAATCTGCTATTAAGTAATAACGCGATAGAAATAAAGTATCCCGTAGAATTCTACGTCACTGTCGCGTTTCCACGCGGATAAGCATTTTGCGCATTTTCTACGGCATCGAAATGTGAACTTATTAAAATTAAAAGAAAAATATATCGTAATAGTTTCAGTTCCCGCTCTTGGAAATTTGCGCAGTCGACTGCTTGCCGTTTAAATCACCACTCGGCGAGTCGAGCACGAATCGCGCGCCGTGAAAATCGTTCAGAGTGCGACTTTCTACGATCTCAGCAATTTTCGCTCGCGTATTTTCCTTGATCTTTCGTGTTCTCGCCGGCACGACAAGCGACGGCAGCAACCGTGGCCTTTGAAGCGAGCAACAGGGTCGATCGTTACGATCTAATTGCTCGGTACGAAAGAATATCGATTCTCAAAGAGGCGTTTGAGATAGCTAGGTGAGAGAGTAAAGAAAGAGAAAAAAGAGGGGTAAAATCGACATGTTTCTTCCGACAAATACGATATTTTTTTTTATTTCTTCTAAAACTCCGCAACACTTTTCCTCGACGGAATCCGATAAAAATCAACGAACGATAAACGATAATTCAAAGACGCCGGTTAATAATATCGTTAGCTTAGCAAAGAGGCGCGCGCGCTATTATATATTCCATGCTGCGGTAAGGAACGGACGGTATATTAATCCGCTTTGAAAGTCGTTACAGAGTTAAGGTCCTTCGTGCATTAACTCAGGAATAACGTTTGCAAAAGTCGGACGTGTCACGCCGGAAACTCGCTCGTATGGTTTCGTATATAGTTCCCGCTTCGTGGACATTGTAGACAAACTCGTTATCGGGGAGCCAATTAAACATACGCGCGCGTGTACCGGTTTTTGTATGGGTGTATGGGTGTGTGCACAAATGTTTGTGATAGTACGTGCACACACAGTGCACAATGCACTATGTATACGCGCCGTTCGACCAGATCTAACGGTCCATAATCTAGGTCACTCCAAGATGATTCTCATCGCCGTTTTATGTACACGGTGTTCTGGATCTATTAAGTGACATTCTATTCACAGATTCCTTAATTAATTCCGATTAACAGAACTGTAATTTTTATTGCTTGAAACTGATTGACCTATAGTCCGTACAGATCTTCGTTAAGAAACTGTTATCAAGAAAACTCTGCGGATAAGAATTGCCTCGTCAGATCTGGAACACCCTATATACATATTCGTCATTTTTTCTTGTTTAACAAAAGCATCACCCTACCTTTCCAGAATCTTGATAAAAAGCTAAAAGGAAGGAAAAGGAGAAAAAGAGGAAGGTTGGGAGAAAAGGAGTAAAGAAAAATAGTGCACGTATATATGGGTATTCGTATAAGAGCCAAAGATATAATTGTGATGAATAAGAAAACAGATGAAGAGAGAAAGGCAAGGAAGAAAGATAAAGAGAGGAAAAAGACAAATGTGAAAGCGATCGATATGGCGATAAGAGTAACGAATCCTGTTAGCTGTCGTGGAAAATTGGCACGAGTCAACGTGAAATCCTGCCGATATAAGCGATATCCTATTTTAATTAATGTTTCCTATTAATTAATATAAACATAGCGAACGCGCGAAATCTCTCTAATACCAAGAAATTACGGAACTCGTAACTTCGATGGCAAGTTACAATCCACGATACAATCGCGAACGATTGGTAGACAATCTTTCCTTTTACTCTTATACTTTCGACGTGATAACGCAACATTTCGCGCACTTTAGAATGTCCTAATCTATAGTGTAAAGGTAGAGAGACTGCGATCGGCTTTCGATACTATGGAAAACTTCTTTAACGATTTATACAAATTTATATAAATAAAAGCTCTCATCTCAGAATAAAAATCATTTTATTTTATTTAAACTACTGACATTTAACCAGAGAGAGAGAGAGAGAGAGAGAGAGAGAGAGAAAGAGAGAGGAAGAGAAAGAGAGTGAGTGAGAGAGAGAGAGAAAGAGAGAGAGAGAGAGAGAGAGAGAGAGAGAGAGAGAGAGAGAGAGA
>NW_020225216.1:533241-536822 GCF_003070985.1 Temnothorax curvispinosus | reverse complement strand
AGAGAGAGAGAGAGAGAGAGAGAGAGAGAGAGAGAGAGAGAGAGAGAAAGTATATAAAGACTATTCATAAAATTAGAGGTTTAGCTTTCTAACAGTTATCATTAATGTTGCCTGCCTGTATAATATATAACGCGAATACGTATAAGTATGAAGAAAATAAATTCTGAGCCGCGTAACGAAGAATACGCAACGCAGAACAATAAGCGCGCATTACAATATTGCAAACGCGAGATTTGAATACGCGGCGGTCAAGAGGTTACGCGCCTATGATAATCAGCGGGCAATTTAAGCTACGGGCGAATTCGTTTGCATCTAATTGGTTCCACAATCCGAGCCGAGGAGGGGGACAACACCTCCCGGCTCCTCGGCGTTTTCGCCGCAGCAGCCTCGCGCGTTGCCTTTCTCTCTTTACCTGAATCTCGAGTCAGGGGTCTCTTGGCAATTAGGAGGGAACTCACGAGAGTTAATGCACCGCGTCCCGATGGTCACCGATGATCCGTCGCTCGTGGCCGCACCTGGTGGTCCACCAGCATGATTTTACCATCAGCAGGCCCGGCGACCGGGAATCGTACCTGCATCCTTGAAAAAAAGAGACAACAGGGGTTCTCAGGTGAAACCACTTTGGTGGTGCCTCGGTGTCTTCTAAGTCGCGTCGCCGTCGCCGCCGTCTTTCCTCTTTTCACCAAGAAAAGCGCCATGGAAAAAACTTTCGCGAGAAAAAAATCGACGGGCGAGTAGCACCGCGTCTCGACAACTTTAAAAACGGTGTGTTGATTTTTATGCAAAATTATCATGATAATCGTGACTCGCGGAAAAAAAGAGTTATCGACGATCAACGCGCCGGAGAAAAAGTTACAAAATACAGCGACCGTCGAAAAAAACATGGCTCTATATATACATATGTATAGAGGGAGAAAAAGAGAAAAAGAGAAAGAGAGAGAGAAAGAAAGAGAAGCGAGATGCTAAATAAAGTGGCGGCGCTGGACTAATGAACGGAGTAATAAACACACATCGATCGCTAATCAACTACTCAAATATACGGCGCGTATATTTAACAGTAACGCGAAAACACTAGCACCAATGCAAGCGATATATTGTTCTCTATACCATTTCGCTTGCACTACCAGACATATAGGGTGTGCGTTTCACCAATACTAAATTACTAAGAAAGACTCGCAGATCAAAGTAAAACAGTTTTTTATCTACAAGCGATATTACTACAACAGCGACCGATCATGATGGCGATACTTGTCGCCGTATCCCTATCGCTTACAGTCACATAAACGTTCTCTTACTACTTTTCGTTAATCTCTCGGACAAAACTAACAAATTGTACTAAACACTTACGACCGCAGCACGCATTGCAAATTAATCAGCGTTCTACAAGAAGGAATATTCGTCAAAATTACTATGTACTAATGACCCTATTTCCAGAGAACCCGCTTCTTCGTCTTCTTTTAGCAATCGTTCAACTCAACATACATATTGATTTGTGTGTGTATGTGTACAGTATATGTATATATATTGTTTAGGTGCGCTAAAAATTACACTGCAGAAAATTTTATCTAGACCAAGCTACTCCATTAAGAAAATCTATGATAAAGAGATAAGGGAAGAATCCTAAAACGATCCATGTTAAAATTCTCAATAAATTGAGGAAAGGGAGACGAAGAGATATATGCTGTGGAAATTTGTATACTAAAGGTCGGATGTGCTCACGTTGCCAAATCCCTTAGACCTGTAAAGCGTTGCTCGAATATGCGTGTAACGTAATGCAAGCACAATGAAATCAATAACCGTAACAGAGTTACGTGGCTTGAAGGTGGCCACAATCGAGGAAATCGCGCCGAAAATCGCGATCCGACATCCGGCCGGGGATGAAACGCGACCTCGGCGTTTCCCGGAGGTGGAAAATCGGGGTCATCCGGGGGATTTTCCCGGACTCGCCGTCGGTGCAAGGTTGGAGGCGAATAATGCACGTGGAGCAGCGAACCCACGCGCGCTGCCTACGCGGCCAGTTATTCCCGGTGGTGGTAAAGGAGGTGCGGAAGGGGTACGACCGCACCACCGCCGGGCGGCCGGTCGGGTCGATACTCCTCCAGGATCGAGGAAATTCCAACCCGTGACTCGGCTAATCCTGCTCCGGCAACCGAAGGAACACCTCCGGCCTCCGGCAGTGTCCGTCAAACGCCAAGCCAGTCCCGGAATTAACTAACGCGAGACGTCACGTCTCGCGACTACCGTCTTTCTTCCCCCACCCCACACCGATCTTGCGAGATCGAGCGATCATTTCCGACTGCAATTATTATTTATCGCAATGACTGAACATTCTAATAACGAAGAGATTATTTCGCAAACAGTAAGGGGCCCATTCGTTAGCGATATTAAACATTTCCACGATTTGTGTCAATTAATATCAATTAAACTTTACCGAAATAAATAACAAAATAAAATCTTATTCATAGTGTATGATAAGAAAAAAAAAAAAGAAAACATAAAACAAAATCTCGCGATAATAAAAACAGCATAATTAAGTTGTTGTAAAACTGAATGAAAACAGGACGCGATAAGTTTTTGAACAAATGCCCACACTAAACCTTTTATTGAACGTTAAATTGCCTTATCGGCAAATTTCCGAGTAATAAAATTCTATGCACACTCCTCCCCCTCCGATGACGTTGGCTATTTCCCTGTTATAGTTCCTGCTTAACTGATCTCATAAATTTGTAAACGACATAAGCGTGCCTCGCTGATATTGTTTTATATAAAGAAAAAATTGTATTATCTCTAATATTGAGATCGAAGATGACTCGAGCATAATGAGATTTTAAACCCGATATTAGTCCGTCGCAGATTACGAAAAGCGTCTTTTCACAAGGATTTAATAACTACTTTTTACAAGGATTTAATAACTGCTTCAATATGCTATCGGATGTTGATAAAAGCCGAATACTCTGCCGAGAACTTTGTAAAAATTTTTGCACGATATAGCATATATCCCAATCGAACGATTAAAATTTATTACGTTTATACCTGTACCATATATAATTCAAAAGCTCGTTACCGCTAATTTGCGAACCATTCGATAAAATATTCAATTTAATAAAATGAACGAATATAATTAAATGGCACGAGAGTAATTCAAAATTCACGATAAGCGCGCAGGTACTTGATCGCGCAGAGAAATTTATCGTGACATGGCATCAGTGGATCATCAGTGGCACGACATATTGTACGCCATTGACATTTTCATTTGCAACGTAACATCACGGATCGCATTGCGCTTGCCCGACTCAACGACTACCACTCACGTTTCTCGCGTACCTTTTAGTTTCCGAGAATAGTCGTCGCGGCAAAATAAAAACGCAAATTCAGTCGCAGAAAAGAGCCAAGAGCTTCGCAAGGCCTCACAGGGAATTTTCGCGATTCAAATGTGACGTACACGAGAGCGGCAGCGGATTGAGAACCACCTGCGGATCTGTCTGATTCCGTACCACCCTGCGCGGCCCGACCACCGACAGCACCCTCTCGCAACGGCTCTCTCTCTCTCTCTCTCTCTCTCTCTCTCTCTCTCTCTCTCT
>NW_020225216.1:503969-533231 GCF_003070985.1 Temnothorax curvispinosus | reverse complement strand
CTCTCTCTCTCTCTCTCTCTCTCTCTCTCTCTCTCTCTCTCTCTTCCTTCCTCCCCACAACTTCCTCTCGCCCTCCCTCCGCAACAAAACGTTTCCATTCCCCGTTGGCGGCGTGCTTCCTTCCAAGAAGGAGGCAAATACACATAAACATGCATATACCTGCGCGCGCGCGCGCGCACACACACACACACACATACACATACAACAGCCGTGAACGAACCGCCATGCAAAAGGGAACGGCGACTGTATTGCAGATCTGTAATACTCCTACCCCTTCTGAGAGAACAGCGGGCGAACTCGGTTGCTACCTCTCCACCCCCTTCCTTCAAACCACCGCCACCACCGCCGCCGTTGCCGCCGCCGCCGTCGTCGACACCGCCTTTCCATCCCTATCCCCTCTGACGAAGCTGACTTCCTGGTCAATAACCTCGGCAGCGTGTACGCGACATAATCGTCAAACGTTCGCGATCGGGATAAATGTGTCGTTCGGGAACCCTCCCCCCTCTCCCCTTTTCTCGTCACGTGGCGTTAAACCCTTCAGCCCCTGAAAGTGAAATGGTGCTCGTTCGCACCATCTTTCACATTGCGCGACGGAACCTGTGTTATATTTTATCAACATTTTGTCATTCTTCTTTCTCGTATTAAAATCGTTATAATCTTGGCATTCGAGTTTTCGTGAGTATATGGCGAAAATTTGCGTCTTACTTTGTGAAATTGTCAATTGAATAAATGCGAGAATCATCAATTCGTGTACATTCGTGAAACGAAAATCTGAACTCGAAATGAACACGCGGCAGTTTCAGCCAACGAGCGTTTCCGTATTTTTATCGCGCGGCGTGCAGCAAGGACCTTTCCTCCAAACTTCGTAATATCGTGCTACGCGAGGAGATAATAAAAACGCCTTCCCGCAAAGTGAGCTTTCAAAAGTTTGCGTTGTACATCCAGAAAGTTCCGTTATTTATGTCTGTCTCTTATTAATTATTATGGAATGTAAGTACGAAGTTAATACGAACTTGCCGCGAGCTAACTCGTAGCAAAGTGCTGGGAGGGGCTTTATACGAGATAAATACTTCTTAATTTTTATTTCGAGGCATGCTGTCGCGTTCGCAAATCCGATAAAGTATTTTAAAGTTACAATTTTCCTCTCTCTCGATTATCATTTGGTATTTCATTTATCCTAAATTATGGACGGAAAATAAGCCGTGTGTCAATAATAATACTATATATATATATATATATATATATATATATATATATAATATATATATGTAATATGTGAATATATAATATGCAAATATAAAATTAATCGATCGGAAATGCGATAAGATATGTTGATAAAGAAAATTTGTCAGTTGTTAATTCTGAACGACTCCGTTCCAGAGATTTATCCGCGATACTTATACGAAATCCGAATTGACAGCGCACACAATAAATTGAAGGGTTTCTATAAACTCGGCTGCAAAGTGATGCCATCTGTGGCACTTGGTGCGAAACTCGTCTTAAAAATCATCCCCCTGAGATCAATACGCTGTAGGGGTAGACAGCGGGTCTGCGAAACGTTAGCGGCTCCAGGAATCCGGCGCGTTTAATCTTTCCGGACAATCGAAGACGCGCGAAGGAAACGGGAGGAGAATATCGCGTCACGCCTTCGTTATTTATTAAATTAAACATCCCTCTCGGACAAAACCCTTCGAGCGGTGATCACCTCGCTAACTTTTCACGTGGAATACCCGGTTGAATTATTGCCGCGTCGTGAACGTTCGTGCTCCCTCGGCTCGATACTTTATTGCTTCTGCCGGGATTAAAAAGTTGCAAGCAGTTGCAACAGAAGAGAGTACTTTCGGCATATCGTGGCGTCAGGCGTCAAGTTTTAGTACGTCGCACATATATATTACGGAGCGACACGACTTAGAGGCGAATAGGGTACATAACGACGGCCAGTGGGGTTGGGACACGAGAATATACCGTAAATCTCGTCCCTTGGCTTCGCCGGATATTAGATATTTAGTACAAAGTCTATCGGAATCTGATCAGCCGATTCAGGGCACACGTATAACGAACATTTTCCAAAGTGTCGGAGCTTATACGCGAGCAACCGGCGGCGCACCACATCGACTCTACCCACATGTACTCTGCGTATGTGTGTGCGCATCTGTGCATGTATACAGTATCTGCATAGTTTCGCATAACACTTTAGTCAAATATGAAAGAAAATGTTATGGTTTTGCCATTGAATTACACAATACTATTTTCGACTGTTCTCGTAAATATTAATTAACGCTAATCACGGTTTAACGATTTAATTAACAAATTTGCCGTTTCTGCCTGAAAATAGAACTGGGACGGGATCAAAGGATTGATTAAATCTCAATTAACTTTAACGAAAATTTATGAGAACCGGCCACGTCGAATAAATAAGGTCGATTTTCGAGCATTACTCGCGAGCCTTTAAGTCTTTAATTACGAAAACAGATTAAGTGTGAAGGAAAGATTACGCAATCAACGATCGATTAACAGTCGCTTTGAAGGAAATGCTATTTCTTTGTGAACGTTACGGTTAATTTAATAAGAAAATGAAACAAAATATCTTTTTCGTTGTATTCCCTTCTTGCAACGAGTCGATTGAATTGTCGAAAAAAAAAGAAATATTTTTAGACACAATTATGTTATTCAATCCGCGGTGGAAACCATAAAAAAATGGCAGCGATCGAACGAGCCAGTCGGTGAAGACCCGTGTGTAATCGGGTCAGGCATTCGGCTTACCAGGAAGATTTTGCAAAGGTTTCCACGCGAGTGTCTTCTTTGTGGCTTCTAATGACATAATTCGATTTCCGCCGTACCGCATTAAATCCATATTCGGCGATGTTACGCACGGGCGCGCGCGCGGCTTTCGTGCTACTCCTCCTCTCTTTCTCTCTTGCTCACTCGCTCTGCTCGCTCACTCACTCTTTCAAACATTCTTGCAGAAAACGCCTCGCAAAGACGCGGCCTTTCATCGAACGGACATATTCACAGGCAAATCTCCTCCTTGTTGCCAATCTCGTTATCACCTCTGATCCACCGATTGTGCTTCCGATAAGTTTTGTAAAACGATTGTCGTCACGCTTTCGCCCACGGCGAAAATTTAACTCGCGGCAAAAGTAGGGCGTGCACGTTTCGTATACGATCGTTTCGTTCCTCTTGATTTGCGACCGTTGAAGGCGGAGTAAACTTCGCGGAATTAATTAGCGCGATCCCTGGACCCCGATACGCGAAAAAGTGCCTCGATGTCTCGTCTTTCTGACACGCCTGACTCTTCGGCTGTCATTATTTCAACAATAAGGACGAGCTTTCTCGCGAGGACTCGACGAGAGGCTACAACGAATCTCGTTTATGGGAGAGGGGAGGAGGGGTGCGAAGTCGGCGGCCATTGCTCCGGCTCCGAGATAGCTTTTGTGCTTTTTGTTCGGCCCGAGCCTTTCATCGCGCCATCCCTTCGCGCGCACAAAAGAACTCGGGTAAATACGAAAAACGCCACGTAGGCACGTCCTCGTTGCTCGCTTTCGAATCTGAAAAATCTCTTATCGATGACGACGTTGCCCCGCTTCAGGGGCCGGAACCCGCGTTGACGCGATCGCGAGATAAACAAGACCCTTCATAATAACACACCTCAACACAAAAATATAAAATAAAATAAAAGGGAAAAAATATGATTTGTTGTCGTTTTCATTGGATCGTTGAATAATCGATCGTTGCGCAATGTTATTCGGCGATCCAACGATTCAGTGAGGAGAACGGAGACGCAATCGCGACTACCAAATAATTAAACACGACATCGCCAAAGTCATATGATTCTCGTAACTATTGTCGCCATTGACACACGAAACGCGGCTCGGTTTAATATTGACAGTCGCGGCAACGCGAAACTTCGTCGCCTGGAGGGTAGACGGCTTGTAAAAGAGGATAGGAGAAGTACACTAGGTGGTAAGCAGCTTATTGCGAGCGACGTCGTCAGGATTTTCGGTAACGACACTGCATGGCTGTCGTGTCGACTTTTGAACGATAATGCACCATCGTCCTTGCTGCTCTTTCCTGTCTTTCATTAAAAACTCCGTGTCACGTCAAGACACGTAAGACACGCTCGCAAAAATTTGACATATTTCAAAGAATATCAATAAAACGGGCAGGTATAGATATCGATATTCAAAGAACTGTTAAATAATGACGATTTGACAGAGTCTTCAATTGGTCGATCAATTCAATCAGTCAATAAAATTATTCAATCTCTTTATTAGTTTATCTGCTATTGTTATATATATTCTGCATAGGGCTGCGAATTATTAAATATCGCTACTGATAATAAAGATAACGCGCACACTCATACACGCATACTATACATGCATACTCATTGTCAGATACTATAATAAATAATAAAATATAAATGAAAGAAAATAATAAAACTAAATCCATATGTTTATCGTCAGAGGATTTGCTCGCACGTTGATAATTATGGTTTTAATACTGTATGAAAGTACATTTTTTACAATTTACGTTTCTAAAGGCATCCCCTGTATCTGTTTTAGCTGATAACGCTCACCGAATGGAAACCAGCCATTCATTTGGACAATCGTTACAGACTGATGAGGCACGAACCAATGCTAGATGCCGACGGCAACGAAACTGATCAGATTGGAGAAGATTGTTAATCGAGACGAAATATATTGAAAAGAGTAATCACGAATTTAATTGTCTCGAATTTAAATACGTGCAATTATTGTAATACCTACATTGTAACGATGCTAACAGCATTTAATGATGATGATAAGAGGGAGAGTTCCTTATAGGTCAATAAAATGAAATTTAACGTATTAAGGTGTCATTTGATGCGCGAATATTATATTTGCAGAAAACGTCAATCGAACGCGGTGCCACGTGAGTCGTCGTCTCTTTGGCTACCGTCGAGTTTTGTTTATAAATCGATCCATCCCTACCCTTCGCCGCCCCGTTCCCTCCCCAAGCAGACGATATGATGCAAAAATACTGCATACCATTTTCCAGAATACCACTATTACCGCTACAGGATTTTAGCGGCCGTTTGCGTTTAATCGGATAAAGCGTGTTTGGCGAATAACTGCGCGAATACTACTCCCCGGCGCATGCACGAGGATGTATGACATTTATATTAGTATTTAAAACTGACATATTTACATGCATAACATGATTTTTGTCTCATATCCGCGCGACTCACACGCCTGCGCGCGCATATACATATCCCGTAATGTCCCGTTTCCAGCTGCGTATTATATTTTAATGAAGATTCCTCAGTGAATCCGTACTCACTTCGTTTTGAAGCCAAAAATGGAAATTGAGAATTTATCATCCGTGAAAAATGTATCATCCGCATAATGCGTCATCAGTTATCTCTCAAAAAGTAATGACGTTGCTCCTGGTATATGTATGTTAGAGGAACGGTTGATATCCGCTCCCTGATGGTCCTGTGCGCGATATTACAACCGCAGAGAGCGCCGAGAGAGCTAAGGAGTAAGGTGCGAAGCACAGGAATCGGGTTTGAGAATCGGATCTCCGCTACGGTAACCGCCACGCGGTAATAGAAGCCTGCAATGGTGGTCTGTGCCCTGCGCCGGGCCAGGTGGTAGCTCTCGTGCAGATCCAGTCTCGCAGACCCTTTTCTGCTCCCCCACCCCTCTCTTACCCCATACGCGGCGACCATGCGACAGCTGTTGATCGTCGTCCCGTAATAATACGCGAGACCGTATACGCGCGCGTTAGACGACGAGGATCGGCACGGTCTCGCGATGCTGCATTAGACTGCAACATCGTCTAATGCGCGCGGGCGGGGTCAATTCGGCACCGGTTCGACTAACGGCTTAACCCTTCCCCGCCAGCCGTTCACCGCTCTCGATCTTCGCCGATACACTCGAGGTCTGGAGGAGAAGCCTAGAGAAGAAGCCGGTGTCGGCGCCATAGCGCGCGGTTCGCATCATCATCGGCCCGACACAAAGAGCCCATTCAACGACGTACAACGATCCTGCTCCGGGGACTGTAGGCCAACAGGGGCAACAGGCCGCTTGCTTGCCCGGTCTGTTCGCCTGTCTGCCTCCTGTCGCACAATACGGCCTTCGGCAGATGCGGTGGCGCGATGCGCGATCCGTTTTTCTTTCGGGACACGTCTAACATGCGACGGAGAAGAACAGTTCGCGTTCACGTTTCAGACACAATAATAAGACGTAATAATATAATTGACACAATTCGATAACAACATTGTAAACTCTTAATCTCCCAGCTATCTGCAATGTAACATTTTCTCGAAATTATCGATCAATCAGAATAGAACCAGATAGAAGCGCAACCCAATTGCGATACGTTCTTCGGATTCGTCATCGCGTCTTTGTGTAAACTAAAGTAAAGTAACGATTGTAAATTAACGCGCGCACGCAGAGAGGGAGAGAACGAAAAGGACTAAACGATTATTAGTCACGCAAAGTTCTCAATTCTAGCTGAACAAAACTTTCCGAGATAATTTACTGCGGCGCAGCGCGTTTACTCGCAAATACATTTGTAGAAAGCGAGAGCGGAAAAAGAACGCGAGACTCGGATGAAAAAGGTGCGCCCGAGAGCGAGAAAGTAGCCGATTTGGCTATGCAATCTTGGACACGTTAGATGTGGTCGGTGTTCGCTTTCCAGCAACGGTGCTGGATAGAATCGCGATTGCGGTTGTGTTGCGCAAGTTACGTTCCGCGAAGAAAAACGGCAAATAGTCGGAAAAGCGCGTCTCGTAACGTATATCGCGTAACACGATATTCGCTCGATTCCGCGCGTGAAATCGGCATCTTGGCTCTGCTTTAATCGGCTGGCTTAGCTTAATTATTTGATAAACTAACGTTAATCAGATCAACGTCGTTTCGTTTGACGTAGTTATGCGCAGAATATGAAAATGCATTCCTGTTTCCCCTTACTCGTACTCGGTGTACTCGATTCGATTTACAGTGATTCCACTCGGAGTCGTCGCGGTTTCGTCTGGCAGACACGATTAGGCACTTTCCGAAGTAACTGTACGTTTCCTGTACCGGAAGAGACCGAGCCAGCTGGTACACGCCAGCAGGTTACACGACGGTTTTCATGTTCGATTTCGGGGATCGGAGGACTTTCGTCGTTCGTATTCCAGGGATATTCGTAAATTTCATTTGGATTCGACAATCTTCTCTCGACCGAACTATCGCGGCAGTCCTTACGTCTTTCTTTTCTTTTCCGTTGCGTGAAAATCTCTAAAAATTCTATGCAGCATTAATTAATTATTTAATAGCGTTACAAAAGACCTTTAATAGAATTATACACATACAAGATGCGAACGAAATCGTAGTAAGCAAGAACAAGCGAGAACAAGGTGATTTTTCAGGCCAAAATAAGTTAAAATTGTAGAATAATTTTTTTCATACAAGAATTTGTTTTCAAAATAAATGATTTTGAAAATTTATCAAATATACGTGAACTTGACTGAGTTTCGACTGACAAATTTTTCTACACATTACTATTTCTGTTCCGTTACGTTTGTAAACATCGGCAACCATTTGTTACCTATCAGTCCTATTATCTCGATTAACTATGAGTTTCTGCCAAGTTTTCGTAATGGCAAGATACAACAATCGGGATCAGCAATATGCTGATATGATTCTTCCTTAGGAATCTGTGGCGGTAATCCAAATCACCGATACCCTAATAGACGAATGATATAAAGAGTGGAGCAAATGCTCGTTCATGGCTCGTTTATTTCACTCTAAACTTAGCATCAGAAATTAATAGCTAAAACAGTCTATAGCAAGATCCGTTAGTCGAAACATAGTTAAGCGCACGTGTACTTGATACATTTTCAAAATCGTTTATTTCGAAAACAAATCCTCGTATGAAAAAAAAATCATTCTACAATTTCAATTTATTTTGGCACGAAAAATCAATGTTTTCGCTTGTACTACGATTTCGCACGCATCCTATATAAATATAAAATATTGTATATATAGAACAAGATATCATTAAATTTTACGATTATACAAAATTATAGTGTTTTATGAGTAAAAATTATTAAATTGAATTTAGTAATCAGTAGACAGTATTAAATACGTTTTTATTTCGTGACTTACAAAAGTATAGGTATAGAAACGATTCGCATTGGATCGCAATGCGATTGTATCATTACGATCGAGAAGAAAAACGACGGAGAACGGCTGGCGAAACGCGTCTCGGCAGGGCGATAAATCTATTTCGCATTCGTCATCTTTAAATAAAATGCATCTCGTGCCAGCGCGTATAGAAAGAAGTTTTGCACGTATCCCCAACGCGGTGAGAGAGCAGCTGTTCCCACACCTGGCAAAGATTTTGGAGCCCCTGGGACCACGGCTATGCGGAATTCCTCCAGAACCCACCGCGGATTCTATATGTGCGCGCCGAGCTTTCAACAACGAATCGCGATATCATGCGATTCGTACGCGAATATGCAATATCCATATCTCGCCACTGACTGTTTGAAATGCATTAATCCGCGTTATTGAATACAACAAGTTAACGTATTGTTTCTGCGTTTATAGCGATAATTCAGTCAATACAATCGCCACGCCACGCCATTAGAATTCATTGTATTGTTCGTTGCGTTCTTAATGAAGGACGTCACTTGAAACTACGAAGAGTGCAACGCTAATTTCTATATACAAATGAAATTTAAATTCCATATCGCATTGACTTTCTTGAAGATTATTTCCAATGGACTTGAATTCGTTACAAAGATCAATAGTTTGCACCGCGAACCGTGATGTAAGAGGAACGAGGAATGATTCAGGAATTATTAACGTAGAGCATAAATAATACGCATTACTGCGGTAACTCAGAAGACCTCATAAACGGAAATCCGTAATTTCGATGTACTCGCGCGTACGTAATCCATACCGAAGTGAATAATTCAGCACAATTGGTAGTTAGGTATCAATGAGGAATCAGATTAACATTAATTATGGATAAAGCCAGATCGTGATCGGACTCACGAATATTCCTTAGCGACCATATTACCAAGACTTCCTACTTATATTCTTGAAGATTGCTTACCAAATTAAGACTGTCGGCATTGATCCGCAGCAAAGAATAATTGTTGTTCATGCAAATATAAAACAAGAAATAAACTTGTCGATTAAAATCTAATCTAAAAAAAGATTAAATAAAATAGATAAGACATCTAGGTTTGATCGGATGATTTATTATTTCTCATAAGTTATTAGATATCAATAATCGCGAAATGCAAAATTATTACATACGCTAGCAATCGCGTTGCACTGTAAAAAAGAATATAGTAATACATAAAATTGCACGAGCAACAAATGTAAAATATTGTACTGTTTATAATTAATATTATACTTATTATAATGGAAATACATTTCTATTATAAAAAATCAGATGAATTTTACGCTTGTTTATAATTTAACATTACATACATGTCACATACCTTTTAAAGAGTATAGGCTTAGATTACAGAACTCTTTATTTTATAGACAGTAGTAGTCTGATGTTTGGAGAAACAAAGTGAGATCTCATTATTCTAAAATATCGATCCTCAAAAAAAAAAAAGGGAAGAAAGATCGACCTAAGAGACGCTGAATAAAAGAGAAATCGGCGAGAAGCGCGGACCGTCGTATGTAGAATCGGACATAAGAGATGAGGAGAGACGAAAAGCAGAAAAAGAGAGAGAGGATAGAGACGGAGAGGTCGGCGCGCCGCGCGGACAAGCAAATAAAGAAACAAAAATCGAGCGAGGTGAAGGAATGCTCGACCTTGGCGTCTCGTTCGCGAGGACTATGGCACCTTCTCAATCAGAGGCCAGATGAAATCGAGAGAGAGAGAGAGAGAGAGAGAGAGAGAGAGGAAGAGAGAGAAAATAGCGTTGCAACGGTTGCAGCCAATCTCATTGGCGCATTATGCCTTTCGATCATTAAGGCTCAATTTCGCTAACGACCTTTGAAATCAATCTTAATCATTTTACATTTACACAAATACACTTTTTCTTTCTCGCAACGTCAACGTCGCAACATATTTATAAAAAGCAATAGTAAACTTCCAAATCCGGCTCATTTGGCGCTCGAAAGTTATTACAAATTCGGTTAAGCTTGTGGTACCGTAATGTATCATTCATTTACATTTTATTGTTCATAAAGCGACGATTTCTTTTTATGTCACGGTACACGCGGTGAGTTAATTAAAGCCGGTTAACGCAACTGGACTGAATTCTAACGGGAGGAGCAATATGTTTACACGAGCAACCGGATGTTTTTCGGCGTTATACGAGTGTCGTAATCGCGAACCGCTGCCACCGAAACTGATGTAATTTCCGCGCGAATCCGGATTTCCCCGATATCAAAAACGTAGAAATTTCATCTCGCGCACAGGCGCAGCGAGAAAATTTACGCAATTTAACGCTGCCGATGCAAAATATCACGCGCGGCGCGGCGCGGCGCGGCGCGTGGGAAGCGATCGCGAGCGGCGGGCGAGACGCGTGACGAAATACAGAACGTAACGCGACGCGTATTTATGTGCGTGCACGCGTCGCTTTTAACCGCTCGTCGTATTCGCTCCGCGAACTAATCTCTCTCACGCGCAAGTGGGACGCAGGGAAAAACGCGTCGCCTCATAAATCATTCGGCATACGCGAAACGATATCGGGCGAAATCGCGCTACGCGCGCGGCCTGCCCCCTTCCAGCCCCTTCACCCGGTTTCGCTCGTTAAAACGGGACATTTTGCAGACAGGACAAATGCATCGCGTCGAAGCTCGAGAGGGAAAAAGGAGCGAAAGGTGGTTCCGTGGCCAAAAACTGGCTTTCAGCGGTGGCCTGACTTTTCTCAAAGAACAACCAACCGCAATTCCCGCTTCGCCCCTTCGCCGTTATGCACATTTGCCGTTACGAATCAAAAAACGGAGCTCCAGCCGACGCGAAGGCGCCATCGTCGTTAGCGATTTCAAGGGTGCAATTCAGGAAGAAATAAGAAAGAGATCGAAGGAATCGTACACACATTAACGTCATTCAATTGAAAAAGGTGCGTTGCCAAGTGATTTTCGATAATCAGAATGACAATTCTGATTACTAGATAACTTGCCAGCCTATTGCCGACATTAATACCATTAATTATATGTTGCCAAGGATAGTTTAATAATTCCTCATACATCCTTTATTCGATACGTTTAATCCGGGTCGCTTCGTACCATTCCGCGTTATTAAAATTCGATCGCGTGCTTCGCGAAGAACAAAAAAAAAGATACTTATTTGGCAATTTCCCCGAGTAAACAAGAATGCGAGAAACGCGAGGGAATTTTGCAGTACGAAATAGTGCTCGTCACGTGATTGCATAACATCGATCGCGAAGCTGCTCCGAGTACAAGATTGTGGAACGTTGTGTGTGCAGGTTGCCGAGCAAGCCGTCGAGTAACTCGATGCTCGGCAAAAGTAACCCCATCGAGTCACGTTTCCAAGTGGTATTACGCAAGAGGCAATGTCGTCGTCATGACAGCTTTATGATCGATAAAACGGATTCGATCAAATAAGAATCCCGGCTACGTCGGCCGCGACATGTTTCGCTAGACTTGACTGTCAGTCGAATTTCAACTGGTCCAGTCGAGTAATTTTCCCCATCTGGATTCCTTTTACAAGGAATTATCAACGCCAGTCAAGTAGAAATGACGAGAAAGAGAGAGAGAGACTTCGCTGAATAACGATAAATCCCTCAATAGTTGTCAATCGATCACCGTGAGTCACAGTTGAAGACATTCGTCTCGAAACGTACACTAGCTCGATGAAAAAAAAAAAAAAAATCTGATGTTGTGCGCGTGCACTGACGCGAGGTAAGCTAAATTAACGGTTTGCGCAACGTACTATTATTTCTACATGTCGTACATAGTTATTTCTATGTCATGCAGGTTAACCTTGCAAGGTCTAAAGTTATTTTTGCATTTCAAAGTCGGAAGCGTATCTCGTAAGGCGAAGATACACTCTCGGCAATTCCAGAATTTCTATTTTCAATATTTCACTCTCGTGTCGATTTAAATAATGGTAATGAATCAATTAACATATCGCGCAGAGAGATATCCGCGCGGAATATTTCATCAAGATATTGCGTCAAATTTTGCTTAACCGCATTTTCCGCGTTATTCGCTAGAATCGTACCACGCGTCGTCGTTAATGAACGACAAAATAGTTTTAGCGGCTCGACGATTCGCTTCCAACATTTTACCGACCGCCCGTTACAACTCCAATTAGGCAGGTGTCCTATGACTAAAATGCAATCAGAAATTAACCGCGTGATTGTAACGTTATATGTAACGTCGACATATATAATAGCCGATTAAACGGCAAAAATTCCTCCACGTTAACGTTTAGCCATCAGGAATAATTCTAATTCACGGTTCAGTATCGCCCAAATAAACGTAATAAAATTTAATAAAACTTAACGTTCATGCAGTGTTTAACACATTTACTTATAATCCAATTTACTTGAAACGAACTACGACTAAGAAAAAAGACAAATAGCACTGTTTTCAATCTGCGCAGGGATCTTATAGATCACAAAAAAAAAGGAATAAGAGAGACAGAGACAGAGAGAGAGAGAGAGAGAGAAGCAATCAACAGGAAAAACGAAGAGCTACGAAAGTAGAAGCGAAACTCGGGAAGATGAGGGAGATGCGAGAAAGGAATATATAGGGAGGAAGAGAAGCCCGGACGGTGTTGCGCGTCCGACCAAGGTCTGTGTCATTGGAAACCGACGAGAATCGATTCTCCCGTCTGTTTTCCGTCTTTCTTTCTTTTTTGCACTGTAAATTCTGTATCGAGAACAGTCGAGATATCGCGTTGTTTCGTCGGGGAGGCACGGGACTCCCCGACGCTCGAGCGCTCGTGTGGACGTCGAGTAAAAGTTATCGAGACGAGACTGCGATCCTTTGTTCCGCGAAAGACGGAGCAAGAACGCGAGGCGCTCGTTTTCGCATTCAATTTCGACAATACGCACGGAATATAAATCACGCGAACGCACGAAACCCGAGCGGCGATGAAACGCGAAGCGAATCCACCTCGTGAAACTATGTGGATTTTCGATATCGCTGTATCGCTCACTCCGGACAATCCACGCGTAAAAAAGACGTCCGCGTTACACAATATATAAAAAAATAACCTTTATTTTTGTAAACTAAAAGACACCAATACTATTGCAATTCGCTTCATTTGGAATCATCTGCGTGTAAATAAGGGCCATTCTACAAT
The DNA here is from genome assembly GCF_003070985.1 of Temnothorax curvispinosus. Classification (NCBI taxonomy): domain Eukaryota; kingdom Metazoa; phylum Arthropoda; class Insecta; order Hymenoptera; family Formicidae; genus Temnothorax; species Temnothorax curvispinosus. The sequence continues at coordinate 519,950 of NW_020225216.1, read as the reverse complement.
ACGTCGCAAACGATGGCAACTGCTAGTTGAAAAGTGTTATTTCTATGTTGCGCTTGTCAATTGCGATTGTCAAAATGTCAAAAGAGAGTTGGCGAACTTTTAAACTTTTTTGGCGACAGTAACTGGCAATCGGCAATCAAAAGTAACACTTTTCAACTAGCAGTTGCCATCGTTTGCGATGTATTGTAGAACCGGTTTAAGACTTCACGTTACTTTTGCATGTAAACGTACCGTTTATTAGTTACTTTCTTCTGCGATATCATATAAGATTCCGAAAGAATGCGTTTCGGCAGTCATATAACGTCATAATAACCTGATAGTGAAGAGATAAAAGAGACGAGGAAGCTGCCTACCTGAGTTAACTCACCGAAAATCGGTAGAGAGAAGTTATGTGTACCTAAGATATATCTAATGCCCGACAGACTCAGCGGTCGTTTCTCACCGAGGGACGAACCTACCTAGGGTAAGTTATTGACGGATCATCCGCACGATTGACGCGGAATCGTCAAGATTTTTCGTGCATCATTGGATATTCCGCGTCTTGTTTTGACGTTGCCATGACGACCCGATCTCGCGGTGGATGGGAGAGAGAAAGAGAGAAGCAGACGAAGGAGTTGCCGACCTAAGCTAACCTAATCTAACCTAACATGATCGTGACAGCTCGTCGCGTCGTCTCGTGTTCTCTGCCTCCCCACCACGGCGCGATATCCCGTTGCCAGGACAACGGAGAAAAGCTTTTCAACGAAAAGAAGCGAGCGCGAAGAAGAGAGAAGGCGCGATCGCCGCCGCCGTTTGGCCCGTCTTTCCCTCAGTTCCCTCTCGCCTTTTTTCTCCCCCGACCCCCGACACACAGAGATCGGCGTGACGACTGACGGTTTGATCCCCGTCCCCCGTCGAATCGATTTAAACACGATTTGTCGTCCACGAGGCACGATTCCGCGACGAGGCGTCGCGCGTCGGCGTGAAAGCGACCGAAAAAGCGACCAGATGATCGCGCGGGAAAGGAAGGAGAGAGAGAGAGAGAGAGAGAGAAGAAACCGAGAAACGGTCGAATGTTTGCGAGATAAAGGAGACAGAAAGAAGCAAGCGTAGAGCGTATTTGGAGTGTCGCGTAAATACGTCTTCCGTTAATAAACTAACGTCTTCTCGATGGAGAATCACCGCATATTGGTAAAAATTATTTCCGTCTATCCGATTAACGTCTCGACGCAACGAACGCGAAGAACAGACAGAAGCGTTTTTAGCAGGTGTCAATCTTGCGACGATCTCTGATAACTCGTTTGACATCAATGTTAATCTCAAACGTAACGTTACATTTGCCATAAGAATGTTCGGAACTTAATACTTTTCTAAGTGGTCAAACAACGGAGTCTCTCCCGAGACGTTCCTGTTTAGTAACGGGACATATTTACGATGTTTAACGTACCTCTCTTGAAGGAAATACGGTTTAACGAAATACGCCGAGCGGATACGTACACAAAACGACGATCGAAGCACGGCCGAGAGCGTGACAGCGTAACAAAAACAAATCGAGGGAAGGTCGAGAGGGAATTCGAGGAAAACGCACGCGGCAAGCAGCTACGTGCTACGTTTCGCCTTCGAGATTTACAACGTGGCTCGTTCGTTGCTTCCTCACGAAATGCCATCGCTCTTCCTCACCTGAATCACAATCGCGCTGCTCTCGAGACGACCCCGGCCCGCGCGCTCGGCCGGCTGCGGAGTGCGGCGTGGAGCGGTCCATTCCGGTTTTGGAACAAAATAGAAACGCGCGTCGCCGGGATGCGGATGTTTCCCACGGTCGGGAAAAATAAAAATCCGCCCTCGGAAAATCGCGTTTCGCGGAAGCGGAGGAGAACCGATGGGCTTTTTGGGAATCGAAACTCAATCGAGGAACCGTCCAACTAACGTCCGCGGCGCGTGGTCTTCCGATGGGAGAGCAAAAACGCAGGCGGATGTTTTCACGGCGGCGAAAAACTCGCCCGAAAAGTATCCACGCGGGAAAAAAAACGTCGAGAAGGCGATTCGTGGGCGCGAGATCGCGCTTTTAGGGTGAATTCCGGACCGGAACACCCTCGCGGGACGCGGAACACGGTAGAGAGAAGAGCTTGGGTCATCTTACCCCATTGCCGGGAAGGTCGCGTAGGAGAACATTCTCGTTCACTTCCAGGATCCCGACGTCGCCGGCTCCCTCGCTCGCGTCGCCTCGTTCTCGGTTTCACCCACTTTTTTTCCCTCGTTCCTCCCACCCTCGGCTACCGTCTCGAGAGAGGGCGATCGGCCGCGAAACAGGCACAGGCACACAAGTTCAAGGTCGCGGTAGATTAAGGCAGGCAGGTATGAACGTCCGTGTCCGCGTTCGGCGTTAGGTTAGAAGCGCGCGCACGGAGGAACACCGGTTCGCGCCGATCTCTCGACGTTTACCGTCGGCGAGAGAGGCCGAGAGGCGTCGAGAGACTCGAGACAAAGGATCGCGTGGCGCGGCACGGCACGGCACGACGCGGCGCGGGGACGCACAAAGAACAACCGGCGTGTTACGTGCCGCGGGGCTTCCGCCGGTTCGCGCCGGTGGCGTCCCGGTTCCCTCAAGTCTTTTGGCGATTTTTAGGTTAGCGGCCGACCGGCCAGAGACGGGAACGACGGAGTCGATGCGCGCGGTCTCGCGGTTTCGCGTCTCTCGCGACGGGCCTCGCGCACTCCGAACGAAGCGCGGCGATGTGTGGCAGCTGTGTGTACGCGCTCCACTACTCCACTCCAGTCGTCTACACGCCGCAATGGTGGGGCGCCAACTGCTGCGGGGACGGGTGGGGATAGGGGTTCTGGGTTCTGGGGTCGGCCGGCTGAAGGGATCCCAGACGAGGTAGGGGTAGGTTAGGTTGGGACGCGAGGGGAATGCCAGCGCACCCTTACGCGCCGCGGCAGCCGCGCGTACTACTTACGAGCGCCACGTGTGTATGTGTGGTGTCTGGTGCGTGTGGCGTGTGCACGTGTGTGCATGCGCGCCGCTCCGGCCGCGCCGCGCCGTGCAGACGGAGTAGAATGTGTGCCGATGCGATATACCGCCGGCCTCCGCGTTGCGCCGGTGCCGCCGGTTCGCAGTTTCGCTGCTCTGCCCTTCGCTTTGGTAAAAGACTGGCGCATGGCGTGCGGCCGTGCGCGGCTCGGCTCGGCGCGGCGCGGACGCCCAAGGAGTCCTCAGTCCTCGCAGCGGTGCTCAACCGCCCATTTTCGGCCTGTCATAATTTCGGAGGATTTCTTACGAAAAGGCCTCCCGAGCAGAACGATCGGGGGGCTGATCCTCGAGATCTGAAAATTGATAATCTAAAACCTAAAACCATCGCTCAGTTTTCTCGCCCTCCTCCCCCCTCGGTTATTTTAAATTTAAACTTCCGACGATATCCCGTGAATTAAACCATCCAGGATATCATTCGCCCATACCTTCGTAATTTTATCTCGCGTAACTCGTGTGTTTTTACATAAGTGCGAAATGTTTGCGACATTCCTGCGTAAATGCACGAAGATGTATTTCATAATATTTGCTAATTAATAGCAGACTTCGATTAACCGGAGCGACAGCACCTGCCCTCTTCCTCCCTTCTGCTCGGTTACGTAGTAGAAAATTGATAGTAGATAAAATCTCCGATACCGCACCTAGAGCGTAATCAATTTTACAATATCGAACGTATAATTAGACCGAGGCGGATGTACAGGGTGTCCCATAGTTATTCCGGAACTGTATTTTCCGACAGTTGACGATATTGCGGGCTCATTCGCGCGATTCCGTGCCGTTTTACAAATGTTAGGCTCCCAATTTACGACAAATTCGTTCAAGTTATTTCCTTTTGGATTCACATTTGCAGCTGACAGTCTTCGCGAGGGAACGACACGAGAAAATTGCCGCCTCGGTATTGTTGCAAATCCGGTCATGTGCGTGCGGAGACACAAAGGAACGTGGGCCCGACGAAGAAACCAGTATGGAGACCATAAAGCGAAAGGATATTGCAGCCCGACGCCATTGGTTATGCAATAATCGCGATTACACGTTCCGCACAATATGTGTTAAGCAAACATGGGAAATGTAATTTGAATGAAATATTATGTGCCCTAAATCGAGGTATGCGAGAAGCGTCGAATTAACACGTGTTTCTCGATGTTTCTCGACGCGGAACTTTTTATTTTATATACAGATGATTGGAGACGTGCTCCTACCTGGTCAATTTGTAGTTCTGTGATGGTAAAAGCGTATTTATGATATAAATTATGGCTCGAATAAGTAAACGGTCGACTCATCGAGTATCTTCCACCCTATTCGCGATCCCTGCCTAAATTCCTGGTTAAGTAACGACTCCGACCTTTGCTCCCTCGATCGAGCAATTTTAAGCGGCTGCGAATACTTTCGCCAGGTTTCGGGAGATAAGAGGAGAGCGGCTTAATCGCGGATCCTCGGAGTGTTTTACGAAAATGCACCTCTGCGATTTTGTATAATTGAGAGCGGAAAGACGTAAACCGGCGGGTGATAACGTGCGAGACGAAAACGTGCGCAGGATGCGAGATACGGGATGCGGGATACATGATGCTCCGAGATTATACATGTAACAATGCTCTTTACGAACGCGACGCGGCCACGTCGGCGTCGTCTCGAATTCGCCCGTTTTTCTGCAACGCTCACGTAACCGATCTTCACGCTCGTGTTCTCGCCCTCGTTTGCCATCTCGCTTGGACGACGGACTCGCGTGGTACGGAAATCACACGAACGCAACGTAAATGTTACACGGGGGCAAGTCGGGATTCAGCGTGCCCTGGCTTGCCTCCAAATTGTTGCCCGGGTTGCCCCGGTCAGATTCCGGACGTACCTACGTGTGCGCCGGGTAGAGGCCGGAAGTATGAGCGAACCTCGTTGAAATAATATGTATAATTGACGCCAGAATAGTCGAGACTCGAGACGCTTTTTCTTTAGTAGCTATACCGCGGATTTACAGACTAATAGGTACGTGTAGGTTGAGAAAAGTTGAGAACGGCAGTAATTATCCAAGTAATAATTATTTTGTTTCGGAAAATACATTAGTAGACTATTAGTAAAGTTTCGTTATCGATTTTGATTTACTAAATAAAGAGTGTTTTGACGACTCGAACGCCGATCATATAATTATGGGCAGCGATGGCTACTCGTCGTTGTCGTTGCTTGCAAAATAACATCTTACTAACGTTGCGTTGCAACAGATATACTGAATAGAATGTCTCGCAATACGTATAGCAAGAAAATTTACTTCGTAATATTCTCACGTATAATAGCCTTTACGAAAGACGTTACAATATAACGAAAATACTGCGAGGAAGGAAAAACAAAATCGATTTCGCGAGTAGTATTTCGTGGAACACGCGCCCGCGCCGCCGTCTGTAGATTGACGTACGTAAAAATATGCGAATGCGCTTTTTAGCAAGTAGCCTGACTTTCGTGTAATTTTACATCCACGGCTGCGCGTACGAGCGCAGAGCCTCGAGAAAGATTTCTACCGACAAGCGGGTAGAGTCAGCTTGTCTGCGAATGAGTTTCGCGGATGGTATCACGCGACTAACAGACTCGCGAATACTCACGCCGGCTTGCTAGCAAACGATTTCCGCACGAATCGTCGAAGACAAAGAGCAGGAAATGCTGCTCTCTCCGGCAGTCCTCCGCAGCCCTGTAACACGACACTCCACTCGAGATGAGGCAGACACCTGGGGTTTATCCCTGCACTCGTAGCGCTTCCACCGGCGGAGGGGGAGAGGTGGGAGGGTTGCAACAGTGAGGGAGAGTCACTTCCGTAAAGACACTGCGAGTTCCGAGTTCTGAATTCCGACCGGGACGATGGAGAATCGCGCAATTTTATTACGTAAATTCAATTTGCATAGTGCGACCGGCGTGGCGGCGGCGTTACTCGGCAGCTCCTCGGTGGTTCCCAATACTCGTCGTCGCTATATAACCGCGTTTCTTTTCCTCTGGGAGATAACAACGCGTCGGGCTAACGAACTATATTTAAATTGATTTTACCCAAACGAGGTAGGAAAGAGAGAGGACGTATCATTAGAGAGACATCGGGTTACTGGCCGCGTTAACGATTACCCTCAAAAAACGTTCAAAAAAATATCCTTCCTGATAAGCCTAACGGCTTTAAAATCCTTGTTCGTTGCTTATCTGTCGTTATTTCTTTTGTCGTCTCGAAATCAAAATACTTCGAATTATACGCTCACCTTAATCACACCCCATTCTAATGCCGCGTGTGCGAAATAATGTTGGCTTAAATTAATATTCCAGCGCGCTCGTATATTCGTCGTTCTCCAGGCAGGAGTAACGTGTCTGTATATTTGCCGAGGATTGTGTTGTACGTACTTCGCCTCGCGAAAACTCCATCGAGGTCGTTTCTAGAACGTACGCATACCGGAAAGTACAATGTTTTGATAAATACCGCGATCCGCGCAACGGAAAGCAACAATTATTAACGGCGTGCAACGAAATTTGTAAGCGGTAAATTGAAACCAAATTAAGCATAATAGCAATTAAACGTCGTTGTCGTTATATTCTAAGTCAGTTTTACTCAATAAAATATGCAATATATACTAAATAAAAGTTTGTATAAATGCATTCATGATTTAAATCGCTAGTAACACAAAACTAGAAAAAATTATTCCAATTGTTAATTTTATTCAAGCCGCGAATATATATATATATATATATATATATATATATAGTTCAAAATAGTCCGCATAACACTTGGAAGATACGTGGAAAAACAATAATAATTATTTAATTATGCCACGTTGGAGTAATAAAAACCGGCGAAAACTTCGTGCGTGCGCGCAAGTGAGCTTGGTGGCGGGCGGGCGGGGATTTTGCCGTCGAGTCGTTTAAATATCGCGGAAATTGAACCTATAAATTTCTGAGTGCCATAAATTGGCCGACTTACCGCCCGTAAACGACGGCCCTCTCTTTCATCTTACGTCTACCTACGTTTCCTACCTTCGAGAACAGGTCGCGAGATGCCGAGATACTGGGGCAAGAAATACGAAGCTGGTGTGCCCATGTGCCATAGGGAAACCGAATAAGAACCCCATAAGTATCGTAAAATAACGATTACACGGCCGACGTCTAGCAAATATGTGCATAATGTACGAGATGTTCATTACAATATTTTTTTATATTTCTCTGAAATTGGTAAGACGTCATAGCGTCTACGTTGTAAATGCTTGAGGAATTTTCCAGAGCGTGACTCTGTAAACTTATAACGTTTTCAAACTCAAATAAGTATACCTAAGTATACATATGAATCTCAATGAACTCAAATAAGTATACATATGAAGAGTACAGGGGAAAAACGATCAAACTGTCAACTTTTTGTCGAAATTGATCAGATCATGTTATTTTATGGCATTTTCAAAGAACTGTCATAATTCTGTTTTAATCAAGAACAGTTACAATTCATTGCAAATAAAGCCGAAAAGTGTACCGTGCTGGGGAAAAACGATCATATTCCATACACTTGTGGACTATTAGTGTCCAACTTACAATGTAAACACTAAGCAAACACTATGCATTCCGATATTCACTGCCAACACTTTTTTCAATAACTTCCTAAGATATCTGATGTCTTGAAACTTAAAATTGCATTTTTCTCGAAATTACTCCGGATGGACATTGATCGTTTTTCCCCTTTTGTATCCTTCATATACTATACTTACACACATACATATATAAACACTATGTACATATATACATATGTATATATACATATATATGAATAACAAGGTGTAAAAATCTGTATTATTTTCGAATCGGCAATATTTGTCCTCAAGTTCACATCTCTTAAATGATCGGAAGAATTTCTTAAATGATAAAGCATTCATAGGAAGAATATGAATAGTGAAATATCGTCTGCAAATTCATATTTGTTCGTAGTTTGAAATGTGAGCGATAGCAAAATAATTGAAAAGTAGGAAGACGTTAAACGAGGATATGAACTGGCCGTAGCAAAAGAGCTTTTACTAAAGAGCAAGAGAAGGAGGTGGCTGAGTGCATCACTGTATTGAAGAAAATATACGGAGAAAACGCGAGTGCTTTTACCTCTCGACAATAATATAAAATGTTTTGCGCATCCCTCGCAAAGCGGTTATTTTCCAAAATTCAACGTTATATCGTTCGTTATCGTCATAGTTTAACGAGTACTTACGAGAAACAATTCGTAGACAAATAGAGTGATAACTCGGTGAATACTCGTGCCGGGAGTATTTTGTTTCTTTTTTTTAAGAAGCGAGTATTGCCAATAAAATGGTATTATAAAAGTTTCAAATAATTTTTAGAGAATAGCATAACATCATTTTACTTTAAATTTGAGCTAATGCATTAGCTCTATAAAATCATGGTAAAATTTTTCAGATTCTAAATACCAGTTATTCTGAAACTGGGCATGATAGTAGATCTGTGATTTTCGCGATATAATCAGGCTAGATTACTTGGCATCAGTGCGATACGTTATAGTCAATTTAAATCATTTAGTCGCGGCAGAAAATACATAAAATTTTAATTCCGATATTAAATTTTACTCTTAAAAATTTTCATGTAGGGCACCGCGCGAAATACAGATTTATAAAGAGATTGATACATTTTTCATATTTCCTCACCTGAAAAAGTAAAATGAGAAAGCGAAATGCATAATAATGGGTTTTCAATAACGACAGAGGGGAAAAAGGAGTATCGCGAACGGATGTATAGCGGAGGAGGTTCTCTCGCAAGTAGTACAACCTGTCTTGTGCCTGGCGTGCCAGCTGGTACACGCCGTGACGAGTTTCCCTTCAGAGACAACTATCTACTTTGGTTGTGTAAAGCAAACAAATGTATGGTTGTGTAGAAGAATCAAATAATTATTGTACCACGATGCCATATAGACGATTCGTGTATAAATGACACACATTTTGCAATATACCATGCTCATAAAAGTATTAAGAATTAATACAATTAATATATGACGGAAAGGAATGAAACGGATTATATACATATATTCAAAATAATTAATCGCTCTTAGAAATGATTCATGCTATATTTTAAAGACTTGGTCAATAAATTTGTCATTGTAATTTTATTGGTTTATTCTGCGATGTTCTTTAAATAACAGAGGAACAAATGGTAATTTGAGAAAGGCAATGTTCTAAAAATAATCTAATGATAATTTTGTTAATTAAAATTATCTTCATATTGTCTGGTTTCTCTTAATATTGTTAAAATTATTTTGTCTTCAAAGATCTTTACTGGAAATAGTTTGATACACTGAGAGAAATAATTATTTTTTTCAAAAAAAATTTTGTTGATTTAATAAAACCGGAAGATTGTATGTTGCCAAGCAGATGATTTGATTGGCTTAACAAAATATTTGTATAAAATGTTTTGTTCTTTGTTCTTTTTGACTATTTTGTTTGTTGACTATATTGATTTGTTCTTTTTAACTAAATATTTCTTTGAATAAATTTACTATTTTTAAAAACGTATGTTCTTGGTTCAACAAAATTATTTTATTGAGTTAACAAAATTGATCATTAACTTGAAAAAAAAATGATTTTGTATGATACCATTTTCAGAATTCAATTATTTCATTTTATTCAAATAATAGACGTGTACTTAGTTCAATAAAATAAATAATTGGATCAATAAATTAAAAAATCAACAAAATTGTTTTGTTGATTTAATAAAACCGGAAGATTGTATGTTGCCAAGCAAAATTGTTTTGTTGGTAACAGTCTTGTTAAGTAAAAATATTGAATTTTAAAAGACTTTTGAGAGTTTCCTTTTAGTTTCCTTTTTATACAATTCTTAATAATATAACGCGGCAAAGAAATATGACCTAACGAAAAATATGTAGTCCGCAAAGGATTACCGGTGTATAGTCGCGTGTATCGCGGCCACATCGGTTTTTGATATCCTGGTAGCGATATCACCCGGTGAAATCGTTACCAAAAGCTTACCGTAACACAGACTTTCTGTTTTGCTTGTCAAGCTTGATATCGTATCGATCTGGGAGGTCACCACGAAAAGAAATCGGAATGGATATTCTGGTATTCTTACGGCACAGGATACGAAAAAGAGGTCTTTGGTACTTTTATTAAATTAGACAAATATCGTAATACGTTTCTATATATATAAAAAGATTAGAGATATTTTTATGTTATCGTTAGCAACGGTTATTTAATGTTTAACGTTCAAACTTCTGAAAATATTAAAAATTTAACGAAGCACTATATTTTTTTAGATATACATTACCGTTCAAAAGTTTGGAAGCACTACTTTTTTAAGAAAAACAAAACAATGGTGCTAATACTTTCAAAAAAAAATGTTTTATGAGAAACTTTACTGTCTGTTTTAACTATTATATTCAACACAATATTATTTGTTTCTAATCATTTTCCAAGAAAATATTTTATTTAAAGAATTTTACCGAGTGAACATGCTATACTACTGCTCTGTTATATGAAGAAAGAACAAGTTTTCATGGTTTGAGTAAAATATAATAAATATGACAATACCAATTATTATTAAAATAAATGAATTACTCGTTCGTATGTGTACAAAATAATAAATTAAATAAAAGAAAAAAGGCTAAGTGATCGACCACCAAAAAATTATTAATTAATCAAAAATGAAAATACATAGGTACGTTTTAACAATTATTATATTTTACTTAATCCATGAAAACTTGTTCTTTCTTCATAGCAGAACATGTAGCATGTAGTATATAGCATGTTCACTTGATAAAATTTTTTTAATGAAATACTTTCTTGAAAAATAATTAGAAACAAATAATATTGTGTTAAATACCTATAATAGTTAAAACAACCAGTAAAGTTTCTCATATAACATTTTTCTTTGAAAGTATTAACATTATTGTTTTATTTTTCTTAAAAAAGTAGTGCTTCCAAACTTTTGAACGGTAGTGTCTATTTTCTCTATATATAGGAATCCAAAAATGAAAATTCAGCTATGAATAGTGTCACGTGTCTATATATTTAAATCAATATGTCGATAATGCGTTATATCTTAACGAGGTATAAGTTACAAATGCGATAGTATGTCAATGGTGCTATTATATCGTAACGAGACAGCTCAAAATAAAATGTCGAGATCACGTAGTGACGTTCTATCGGCGATTTTAGACATGGGGATAATGTAGAACAGATTGCGGCCGTGTGGTACACCGTGGCAAAGGCGTTACCGGCCAAGGCAATTCTGCGACACCGGAAACTCGTGGGTCGAGCCACTTCCACCGAAAACTCGTTTATACGACCCTGCTATGTGGTATGTAGGGCCATCGCTGTGGTTTCCCCGCCGGTGGAAACGAGAACGTGCGATACAAGAGGTGATACACCCTCTTCCGAGCCACTAAGATCGTTTCGAGGATTGTCCCTCGCGCACGGATTACGCAATAAAAGTGATTTCGCGCAATTTTCTCGCAGTCGTGATCTTGATAATCCTATTATACAGAGATACTTGGCCTTTCTCCCCGCGATACTTAATATTATTTTTCACATTTATACATATGTGGTCTCTATAAAAATTTTTTTTATTTAATTAAAATTTAATTTAATTTAATTTAATTAAAATAACGAGTTACGTTTATCCTTGTGACAGATTTTAACATTATAATTTTGTTCTGGAAATACACATCATATCGTCAGATAGATGCGCGATACCTTCTGATTAATCACGATATTTTTATTTTTACAAAGATTACTTTTTTCAAAGTCGATATAGAGAGTACTTTGATCGCCCTCCATTTGGCTCCATTTGGGATTTCTTGTTCCGGATTTGCTTTTGAGGGATTATCAACGAGCACATTGGCTTGTGTAAAATTCAAGATAGTGATAGCGCAATGTGCAAAATCATATCCGCGCGAGAGTTAATACCGCTAATAGAATTCCCGACGAAAATCTTAAGCTCCGATGGAATGGAAATCGACCGAAAGATGGAAGGTTTTATCCGATATTAAGTAAGTCTGCCGGATACGCATGCGGTTGAGTCTTCATCGACTCATCGTGCGCAAAAAATGCATTCCAAAATATCTTCGAAACAGCTTCGAAGATTCAAAATTTCCGTAAATGTCCATCGCTGTGTAAGTCTCTCATGCATGAAAACAGAAGTAATCCAAACGACTGCTCTACAAGTGACACGCTTACGTCACTCGTCCGTAGATAAAATAGAACAGTAGCAGAAGTGCGCGAAAGAAATGACATTCCGGATGAGAAAAAGGTAAAAAAAAAAAAAACAATGACGACGTTGCTATTTTGCTGATAACCACTGTAATAGATCTAAATAAAAGCGGACGTGCGAAATAGCACGACGCGATGTTTCCCGAATTTATCAAATATTCAAACTCATTTAGAAGTTTCTGCTGGGCTCTCGGCGAGAACGGGTGCGGGTGCGAGAGCGGGGTCGAGCGGCTGGCGTCGCGATACGGCCGCCTCGTCTCCCCTGGAAAATCTCGGCCGGCGGATTCGTTTCAATCTCTATTTCCGCCACCGTCGCGCAAATTAATTCCACGCGCCGCTAGCAAAAATCCGAACGGTTTGTCACCGACACGAGTACGCGCGACACGTTCACGTCCGCCGCTGGCGTAATATCAATTTATGACGTACGCGCGCGCTAACGTCGACTAATTGTGGACGCCACCCACTCTATCTCGTCGACCAATATACGTCGCGTGGGCGACCTAGCACCTGCCCGTCGCCCTCACACACGCGCGCCTCTAAGTCGCGTCAACTGCGAAGGAACCTGTCAACGCGCGGCTGTCAGCGAGAGCGCGACTGCCTCCTTTCTCAATGGACCGTCCGAAAATACGAGCGGGCCCGCTCGTCGCTCAGCCGTTCTCGCTCTCGCAACAAAGTACAATGAGAATGAATCGCGCCGCGTTGTTTCGTCATTTAACATCCTCTCGTTACGTATATAAGCGCGTAACGAGGAAGCGCCGAAATGCCAAATATGCCAACGCAGCGGATGCACCCGCTGCTGCAAAAACACGTCTGCAAATAGATTAATGCCTGAACCCTGAGGAATGTTCACAAACGAGACGTCGTGTTTTAAAACATGGCGAGTCAATGTGACTCAAAGTACATTACAACTGCATATATAGAATATGTCGCGGCCGGCGGATCAAAATTGAAAATATATAAAAAAAAAAGAAAGAAATCTTTTCAAGAGTATCTCTCGGAAAGTACGAATATAATAATCGGAGCACATTAAAGTAGTATATACACTGCGCGACGCAATGTCTGATTTTAAATGGCAAATATAACGTTTTATGTTCATTACATCGATCGTAGAGAGCCTATCTATTATTAAATTCTTTTAACGAGATAGATACAAGCCGATATACGGCTGAATTCGACGCGAATCAGTCGCGGTGAACGATATAATCCTTCTCGGCGCTAATGTCGCTAATCGACATTCGAGGGATCGATGCGGCATTTAATCGCAATAATGAAAAGCGTTACGAAGCGGTTCGTCGCACATATACGGTTATAAATATCGCTTAAGTATCTCACGACATATATGTATGTACACATATGCACGCGCACGTACCCGGATATTACAAATTCACGTACGATTAAACCACGCGCGACTTCTCAACTATTTCGGGATTCGGAATTGCGTTCGCTTACAAAGCGTAACGTGACATGTAATATTGGCGCTTCCCGTTTACGGTCCCGCCGCGGCCGACAAATAATCAGCAGTCACGTAGATAGTAGCGATTCATCTCGCGAGCGAGTCAACACATCGGCACACGGTTTTCCTAAGAAAAACATTCGCGTTGTTACTACTTCGCTACAAAGGTCCTTCTGATTACTATTCTCCTTGTTCGATCTCTGGCGAGTATAAAGGTTCGCAGGTCAGGAACAAAGGGCGATGTTAGGAGAAAGGCCTAATCGCAAATATACGAATCTCCCTGTTTCTCTTTCGGCTAGAGAATCGCGGAAACATGACGGAAATGTCTCAGGAAGAAAGAGATACGAATAAAGGCATGCGTGGCGCACGAGTTTTCTTTCATCCGCTATATGTGTTCCGTACCTGTATACATATATATTTGTATATACGCGCGCGCATGAAGAATCGTTATGTTCGTTCTTGCTAAAGGAACTTTAATCAAAACTGAAAAATAGAAGAAACCTACTTTTCATTCCGCTGTCTTTTCGCCGCTGCCGTAACCATTCCATTCCGTCCGTAACGGGCGGACGATAATACGGCGTCTGACCTTCCGTGTAAGATATCTCGAAACGTGAATACAACAATGCCGCATTGTCTAAGCCACTTTATTGTGCTCGGCGACGTCCGAATATCATGCCGGATCTCGACTCGCTCGAGTATGCAGGGCGATTTGCAACTAACATAAGCGAAACGGACTCCTTGATTAAGATTAAGACGAAATTAATGAGAAATGAGGAAATTTTCGCGATTTAAGCTCGAGGACTGCATAATTAGGTGACAGAATTTTGTTCCTCGATTGAATTCGAGCAGACCAGACTTTAGCAAAATTTTAATTTTCTTAATTTAGCCATCAAAATGTTTAAAAGATGCGATGATGATTAATGCTGTTCCAACATCCTTAAAAATATTTCAGAAACGGTTCGTTAAATATCTATTGTAAATATTATATACAAATACTGATTTCGCATGTAGAGACAGTTTGTAATTTATCAACTGTATTCTGTGAAAAAATATTCAATAGCGAGGAAAAATGCAAATAAGATAATTTCGTTAAGCTGATTGAATAGATGGCGATACCATCGAGATCATCGTAGATGAGAATGTATCTTCTTACAACGTGTATCGTGCACTGTGTATACAATGATCGTAAAACAGCTTGAGACAGGTAGTATAAGTTTACGCATTACCGACATGCAGACATAGTGTAAGCCTAATCTATTTGCGATTAAAGCTGAGTTCTCATGCATTAAAACCAATTACAATATCTTTGATATGGTCGCGCAATTTATATTCAGATATAAATATGTATACTTCTAAAATTAATATTGCCGAATAAGCAATAATTTACAGCCCTGAGATAACGGACAAACTCAACAGCCTGATATAAATTTATCACTCACTGCAGTAACTTTTTTTTTTTTATTAAATGCTAAGCAGTCGAAGGGGATTTGAACAGGAAGTTTAATCCGCGAAAATCATCAATAAATTGTTCCCGGATTTCCGTTAATTATTTGTTATCGCTTATTGCAGCAGATTGTTATATTATTAATAAGTCTTAGCATAAAAGTCTACAAATACGAAGCTCAATATTGTAAGAAGATTAGTTTTACGAATATATATGTATAAATAATAGCTACTCTATTGATTTGGAGCGCGACGACGAAACAAGATCTCAGCTTTTTATTTGTCGTAGAGGCAAATTTATGTTCTAACAATTTTAGGATAAAGATACACTTACCAATTCTCTAGTACACCGACGTTCGAAAAGTTTGGAGGAAAACTCGCGGCCGCCATCGATGGTCGCGACTAATGTCCGCTAGTTCCGTCACTTCTGAATCCTCTTCACAGTCCTATAAATACATCACTGGAATAGACAAAAAACAAAAATTATGATCCAAAAACCATGAGAAAAGCTACGGCATAACTGAAAAGTTTTCAATTTAATATCTTCGGCAAGAATCAATTATAAATTGTCAAGAGTATTGAAACATTTTTAGTTTTATCACGGAAGAAAATATAATAGAAATAAATTATTCAAAAATATAGGTATATTATAAACATCTTAAATTTCGTTTAAAATACACGAAAGAAATATGATTTTATCTATATACTACAGATGTTTTTATATGCTATGACGTGGATGACATTTTAGTTTATTATTTAACCAAAAGTAATTCTCTCGAGAATATTTATTGCAACTATTCTTAGATATACATAGGCCGGTATTCATAGTCGGTTCTTATTTCAAGACCGTCTTGTAATGT
>NW_020225216.1:503397-503569 GCF_003070985.1 Temnothorax curvispinosus | reverse complement strand
TATCTAGCTTTTATAGATACTTTAGCAAAACCGTTCTTTCCGTGTGTTTTTATCATTTTTTATATAGAATTTGATAGAACAAATAATTTTTTTCTTTAATTTTTCAAAACTACGTCAAAGTCTCACTCTCTCTCTCTCTCTCTCTCTCTCTCTCTCTCTCTCTCTCTCTCTC
>NW_020225216.1:440288-503387 GCF_003070985.1 Temnothorax curvispinosus | reverse complement strand
CTCTCTCTCTCTCTCTCTCTCTCTCTCTCTCTCTCTCTCTCTCTCTCTCTCTCTCTCTCTCTCAACCACACTTTTTAAAACACAAAATCATACACAAATCTTACACATAAGTCGTTTTTTTTTTTCGATATTATTAATGGTATTAAGGTATCGAAATGTAAATATTTTACCGAATATTTTGTATTTTACATAAAAATGTGTCAGAATAAAATATGAAACAGCTCGTAAATTAATAATTTTTTAGATAAAATTACTTTAATCTTTTATATACATAATATCGAGAGAAACTGATACATATATTTAAATATTGCATATTAAATATACATATACAATATATTAAAATTAAATAAATACATACATATACATATATGACTACCGATTAAATCGTTGAGTAAAGCAGTTAAAAGTGAAGAGCGAGTTTAAATTTAAATCAATATCGGACATGATTTTGTCATAATTGTGATCTGTGAAGTTGCTTTTATAAATATAGAAAATATGGAGATCCGGCTATCTTCTTTAAAAGTACCAACCGCCTCTCTTTGTGCCCGCCTCCTATACGTTCTCACTATATGTTTCCGGGGTAAAACGCACACTTAGAAACTCACCCCTCGGCCACCCCTTTTCTCGCATTACTATCTTTCTGCTTTGCGAATCCTGGTATCGGTAATGAACGATCTATTGTGCCGGTGAATGCAACAAGATGGAGAAAGAGAGAGAAAAAAAGAGAGAGGAGGATATACAGCCGGCTAAGAGCGAGTGGCGAGAGGACCAGGACTGAGAGGCGAAGGGCGATTGCACGAGAACGGCATAGAGGAGGTATGAAAACGGCACTCGTTAATGGATTCCCATTCTCCTGGACTCCTTTACTCTCTCTTTACTGTCTTTTCCCTCCCTTTCTTCTCTCTTTCTCCATTCTTTTCCCGTGTTCCTTGCAATGCCCACTTTTGCGCGCTGGTTTTTAACCATTCACGGAGTACAGCTCGCTCGTTACACATGTAAATCCCGACGAACTTCGGTATAGTCGTATGCTATTCTCATTGTTCGACGTGACGCCGTATTTTCCGACTTGTAACAATCGTAAGACAAACGGCCGAACGATTTTCATGATATGTCGTAGATATCGATGTCGGTAATAGCGAAATTATTCGATCATCTACTGAAATCTACTCCACTACCCAGGGTTACCACACGGAGAGAATTTTCTCTTAGAATTTACCCTGAAATCATGGTAGTTGTAGGACAACATGTATCGACCAAGAATTTTGTGTGAGCTATTCTGATTAATATCTATACCATAATAAAAAGTATTAATATCTATTACATTAAAATACAAAATATGTTTGATTAATTTCACTAAAATATATCTAGAAAATTTCAATAATTTTTCAAAATTACTAATCTGCTTGGTAATTTTTATCACGTTGTTTGTAAAATGTCTTTTGTATATTTCAAAAATTCCTTGGTTGCCAAGTTGTCCCAAGTTTGTAGTGAATTTAAGGGTAAAATATAACAAAAAATTCTCTCCTGCACCTTTTCCTTAACAGAAATCGGGACTTTTGATTGGGGAAAGAGGGAAGTAAGTTTAAAAAATAGAAACATTTACAAGTATGCATGTAGTATATTTTATCTTTTCATTAGTATGGCCTTTTATTCTAATATTTATCCATTTCAGTGACATGTAGGAAAATACTAGCTCCACAAACAAACGCGTTAGATGGTGGAATGTTCAAAGCACAAGATACAATAGTTAATAAATCACATAGCTTCTGCTGAAAAATTTAGCAATATCGGTTTTACATTATAGTTCCTGTTTACATAGGGAAAACAAAGTCACAAAATGACTATTAAAATAATTTAAAACTTCTGCTCTTTAAAAATTATCCCGACATTTAGCATCTCGACTGTCATCCTGTCGAGACGCAGGACAAATATTAAAAAATCGGGACAGTCCCGGCAAAATCGGGGAGTCCCGCTACCCTCTGACTCCACCCTCTTCGTATAATAACGAGGGGATCATCCCTGGCGCGCGGAAATCTCGTTGAGGCTTTCCGAGGTGATTTCCTGGAGCAAGGGTTAACTCTCGATTAGCAGGATTAGCAGAGACTACTGTATACATCGTTTCTCGTACGTGCATGTATAGCGTATCGCAGCCAGACGTAAAAACGTCAAGTCGCAACGAAAAATCCGAATAAATGTAAAAGAAATTATTAATTCGAGATATTTAGGAGTATTTAAAATTTTCAAGCGGTACTTGAAAAAATTCAAGGTTCAAATTTTTTCGGTTTAGAGAGAGGTTTAAACCGATAAACAAAAATTACGCTCGCAAAAATTTGGTAAATTCTTGGCGCGCGCCATCGTACATCGCGTCGAAGAATGAGAAGACAAATTCTCGCTAATTAGCGAGAATATCCGAGTGCAGAGAGAAACGCATCTCGTCGAGGCGCCGCGTCCTGTCCCGGTGCGGATTAGAGAGAACACGACAAAATCCATTGTCGTCGATCGAGCGCTGCCATTGTCCGCCGCCATTGTTTGTCCGCTCGTACGGCGGTGATAAGGGGCACGATTCCGCCGGCTCGCGAATGACAGCGACCGAGAGACAACGCTATTATCTCTGCAAAATGCCTGACGGGAATGAGCGGCTTGCCGCAGTACTGCGTCAACGACGTTGAAATATTTTCAACAGCAGCATTTCGAAAAGATAATTGGCAACGCGGACGAAGGAAACAAGTCGTATATCCGCCGTGCTCCTCTCGAAAGCAGCTTGAAATTTATTCTCCGCATATTGCGAGGACCGAAATGGACCGGCGCACGCGTTTCCTCGCTTTCGAAATCACGAAAGCCTTCGCGTTTTCACGACGGCGCGGCACAGCGCGGCATGAAAATCCAGCGTTCCCCGCCAATAATTATTTCTATCAACATGATTTGTCTATTATTTCTATCAACATGATTATTCCTTATTTATCAACTTGCAGAAGAGCACGGCGCCACTCGCTAGTCGCCACTCGTCCAAGTTCTACGGCGCAAACTTTGCTAACTGGCGAATATAGCGAACAAACATGCGAGAAATGTATACTGCCCGCCCGAACGGGCTAATCAACATTGACAAAATCAAAGTGCTATTATAACCAATGCAGCCGGTGTGCCGTAAATAATGAAATAAGTGCTCGCCGCGTCTTGTTCATCGCGAAAAATCGAAGATCCGTCATATTCAATCGCGTCAGTTTCAACCGTGAAGCATCAACGCTCGCCACATTTAATCGCGTCGATAGATTATCGATTTTGTAATATTCATAATATTCCGGCGTAAATATTTCCGCGTTAATTCGAAAATGTACAATATTTCGATTCACGGCAGACGGGAAGAAAAATGACGTTGTTGAAATAGCGTGTTCGCTGCTCGCGGTTTGTGATCAATGCCGCGAAAAGACACGATACGCTATAACATCGAGACAGCCAGGATGGAACAGCTATTACACAGTGGGTCGTTCTCGACTATATAAACGGAAGACGGTGCACGGCTCGCCGGCCGGCACGGCGCGAATCGCGTCTACTTTCTCCATCTGGTCTGACTAGGAAGTCGTAAATCCTCTTTCGCCATTTGCACGGTGCGCGGCGCAGGCATTTTATGCAGTGTACCGCGGCAATAAAAGCGAACGAATGCGAACGAATGCGATCGAATGGGTGCACGGTGCCAGGATACAGGCGACGCGACTCATCTCTCTCTTTCTCGTAATCTCGTATCGCGTGTCTCGCGCGTTTCGGCAACTTTTCAGCGGGCAATAATATGAACGATGCGAGAACAGCAAATGTTAAGAATCAACGATCGAGTTCTGAGATTTGTAAGCCACAAATAAAATTTACGATTCATTTATTAAAGATTTATTATCTCGCATCGCATAATAATTTGTAGCTTGTATTGAAGTATTAAAACGATGGAAATGTAAATGTATAGAATGAATGAAGTTGGCATAAGCTCGTGCGTATAATATACGTGCGCGTAGATTTTTACAGCTGTATGCAAAGTTGTACGCTGATCGTAAATGTCTTTTGAAAAATCTCGCGCACTTCTCGCTAACTATAAATAACGCGATCGTTGTTAGAATCCATTTTACGGTTGCGTTGTAACCGTTTTTCTTCTCTCTGTAACGTAAAACACTCGCGATACGTTATCGAATAGACAGTAAAATAAATTTTATTCCGTATAGTGAAATCTCTGTGAGATATGTCTACCGCATGGTCTCTATGAAATTTTCATCGATGTATCGTAGACATTCAGATGCGCTCGCACGTGTCTCCATAGTCATCGGTGGTCACTTCCATCATGGCATTTCCATCGCCATCCGTCGCGCGTCGGCGGGGAATCGACGTACGCGGGTCTCGAGAACTTCGCTAGATCGCTCATTGCTCCAAATTGGCATGGCGAGTATATTTGGATTTAATCTCCGTGTTGTTTGAACGAATGGAGTGCCGCGGCCGCTGCGGTAATCCCGGAGCGGCGATCCATCATAGGCGTCGCGAAAGTCAACGACAAACGTTCGGCACGGATCGGATACCGTGCCAGAATCGCCGTGGTCGTCGTCGTCACGTGGGCGAACCAGAATGGGCACGGTTTCTCGTTGGTCATGGTCCACGTACTGCTCGGCCCGATTAAACGTCGCTCGCGGTCAGAGAGACACGCTCTCTCGCTCAAGCTTCCCCCTTCCTCTTTCTTTCCCTCCCCCAGCTTTTTTTAAATATATTAATCTCTACTCAATCTACTAACGTAAATTTTCAGGCTTTGATACCAGGCAATGACAACATGGATAGTTGGTATACATTGAATTTTTGTGAATTAACGTGTCGCGAATTTGTTTTGATTAAATAGTATACCGAAAGAACGGTTTTATTACTAAAGATATATATGTATAAAAATTAGGTTAAATACAGATCTGAGCAGCAATCACGTATAACTTTTCCCCTAGAGCGGAAACGTGAAAAGTGAAAAATTTCATGTGACTATTTCTTTCTATTCAACACTAGAAAGAGAGATAGTTACATGAAACTTTTCATTTTTCACGTTTCCGCCCTACGGGAAAAGTTACGTGATCGTTGCCCAGAAAAATAATTATGTTAGACCATCTAAATAATTATATTGGACACTGGTTGCTAAATCAAAACTTTTTACAGCATTGCCATCATGTGCTTGAGCGTGTTCTACGTAATTATTTAAAACAGTTTAACATAATTATTTTCAGATCAATATTTGCTTTAATTTTTATATACTTCGACAAAACCGTTCTTTCCGTGTACTAATTTGAGACAATTGTTATGTTTTATTGTTTTGTGATAATAGGATGCCTCTAGAAAACCTATAATCTTTCGATTTGAAAACTCAAAGAGATAAAAATGCATCTAAATATATACGTATATGCAACGCTCATAGTCCATAAAGAACTTGATAATTATACATATGTAAATTCTGAGACAAGATATAATCGCGCAAGTGCGAATTTCGAGGCTAACCAAGGATACCGCGAGAATCACGTGTAATACTTTAATTTTAGAAAATGTGAAAAGCCGCAGAAACTTTAATGGATTTCCCGGGTACGCGCACTTTCGCCTACCGTTTTATCTCCGCAAATTAGGTTAGTCTCCTTGGCCGGCCGCGTTCTCCCGAGTTCCACCTGTCGTCTTCGCGACATCATTCACTGCTGTAACGAAACGGACGTAGCTTGACGAGAACGAGACCGGACGGTGGAATAGCGATGGGCCGCGTGGTCTTTACTCTAACGCGGTCCCTTAGCTAAACTGAAGTCTTTTAAAGGTGAGCGATTGAAATGGTTTAACGGAAGCTTAAATAAATGATGAGGAAAAGAACTTGGCCGAGGAACTGCCAACAAGATCTTCGCCTCTCATCTTGTTAGTAATTAACGCGATATATGCGTCGGAAAAACCCGGAAAAACTCCCGTGAATTTTATAGATTCCATTCCAAACATCGATAGTCTTTTTCCCAAACTGACACGTCGATTCTCTCGTAGAACTCACGAAACTATAATCGACCTCGTAACAGATTCGACAGAGCGATAAATTTGACAAACGTTAGGCGATCTTCGTTACTCTCGAAGGAAAAGCGGGGAGGCATGAAACACGAAGCGGCACTCGCAAAGTAATTGCCTGCAGTAATAAAGACTGAACTTATGAAATGTTACAGCTCGGTTACACGAGGGTAGACGCGTAAATAGAGATAAATAAGAAATTGGCAAGGCCGGCAACGTCGCCATAAATTTCTCGTCTCGGCAACCCATGTCGTTGTATCATGCATCAAATAGTAGCTCTTAGCCTAAGCGCGGATAATAATTATTAAACAAGCGACATTTTACACACGATCGGGAAAGACACCGGCTATCGATCGTATTCGCGTCTCCCCGCGTCTCCCTTTTCTATCGGAATGCCTTCCGGACGCCAAATGGTGCCTCCGGATATACCCCCGCGATTCATGCTCGGATCAAGTTCTCCATTTATGAATACGTTTCTCGAGTTCTCGTTTCAGCGGCATAAAGAAATTGGAACGGATTTATCGCGGCGAGGTATCGTAAACCCACGACCGCGAGGAATGACGAGCCGCTGGAGAAAAAATTGGCACAGGTCTGGACGTTCGAATGCCAGGTCCAACTGGAACCCGCACTTTTGAATGTGCGCCAAACCTCTCGACCGATGCACACGCGCGCCTAATTTTGACAGATTAAAAAAAAAGATCGCTCTGCCAACAAGATCTTCCCTTCCCTTAGTTCCCTTACAAGTTTATCCGTAAAGATAAAAAAAACACGCGGGTTTGCCTGCGCTATTTATTTAATTTAAACCTGATTTTGACTCGCGGAATCTTTATGTTCGGTGTCAAGACGAGGCGACAACGAAACTCCGTTTCAAGTAGGAAACAAGAAGGCAGGAACCGATGACGTAATATTGACACGCTCTGTAACCTCGTTTCAGTTACGTTCAATCACGACAGAAAGATGTGACCGGACGAGCGAAGGGACGGTGGGGTCGCGGGGAAGAAGGGAATGCGCGGATAGAGGTGGAAAGTGGAAGGGAATTCTTCTTCTTTTAAGTCGCGACGAAAAAAATTGTCGTTGTGTCGGCCATTGTCGGTACTCATTGCAGAACAATCGCGATAATGAGAAAGCCACGCAGTCGAAGACTGTTTCACTCCCGCTCTCTCTCTTCCCTCTTTTTTTCTCCCTCCCCGCGGTTCCACTTTTTCACTCGAGAATCCACCTGCAACCAGAAGACACCGGCTCGGATCGCTCTCTCGCATCGCTTTTGTCCTCGAACCGACAACTTCCATCGTGCACGTCATTGAAAACTGCAAGAAACTAACCACCGCGTGTTACTGCGGTGCGCATTTAGCAAGAGACGTAAATACGTTTAATTGACGCGAGAGATATTTTATTTTAGCACAATGCCAAGACCGGGAATGCCCGTTCCTCGCCGAACATTTAAAAATTTGCACTTGAATGCAACACTGTATGCAAAATATTTCAAAAATTAAAAATATACAGGGTGTTTCCTAAGTAAGTACAAAAAATTGGAGGAGATATTCCGTGGCATATTTTCGAAAGTAAAAGTTCTATAAACATATTCCCTAAGCTGCTTCGTTTTCAAAAAACAAAATTACTTATACGCTCGCCCCTGGTGGATCTAAAAATGTTTTATTGGTCCTGGAAAATGGTTCTTAATACTACGCATACCAAATTTGAATAAAATATCAAAACAGAAATCGTTTTTTCGACCCAACTGGCCAAATAATTAATATATTTAAACTCACAACGTTTCGACCGGAATTTCGGTCCTTCTCAAGTGAGAAAATTAATCAAGCCATACATCCTCAAAAGTCGCGTACAAAATATCCATTACGTCGCTGACATCGTGCCCTAACCACATCATGCATACGTAAAGCTAAAAAGTAAAATAAACTCACGATAGTCAATAAAATAAAATAATTGCTCAAAAATCATAAAATAAAAAGTTAGAATAAAAAATAGAATTAAATTAAAGTAAAAAATGTACAGAGTAAAATAAAAAGCTCACATATCCTGTGCGTCAAGACAAAAAATAAGAACAGTACAGCGTGGAACAACTTGACGCACAGGATATGTAAGCTTTTTATTTTACTCTGTACATTTTTCACTTTAATTTAATTCTATTTTTTATTCTAACTTTTCATCTTATGACTTCTGAGCAATTATTTTATCTAAGCGTCTAATAATACTTAAATATTGATTTTTATCAGGTCATCGGGCGGGATCTTAAGCTTTACAACAATTTTAGGGAATTTTATTTAATTTCGCTTTTATATTTTTGAACCATGCGATTACTGTTTAGACTTGAAATGCAGTTTTATGCCAAAGCTGGAAATGTAATATCACATTATTAAATTGATAATGTAATATTACTGACGCTAACAAATGTCACGGCAAGTAGATTAAGATCGAAAAATGGTACAATAAATTCCATAACCTGATAATAAATAGCATCTTCGTACGTGCAGTATGACAATTGTGAAGACACACATTTAATCGCACGCAGCAATATGAGAAATAAATGCGGTTTTGCCAACGCGCGTCACGCGAGCGATTTATTACAGGATTTCAACGTAATCGTTTCGCCTATCAACAACGATGTCTGAAGTGATTTGTCGTTCCGCATTACGAACCGTAAACTTGGACATTTGATTCGTACGGTTTTATGACGTGCGCGGTAAAATTCACCGAAATGGTGAAAACCAGCAACGCAACTGAAGTCGGCAATTGCCTCGTAACGTCGCGCGTCGTAATATCGAGTCCGGCAATCTTCTGCGCGGATATGAATAAGTATATATCTGTAAGAAACAAAATCACAGGTTTTTTGTCCTTTGTTACTCTTTACAAGGTTCGTCTTTTAACAGAAAATAAATGGTTAAATAAATGGAACAGCAAATGAAACACAAAAGTTTGCACGTAAGAAAGTAAATTTACGCACGGTTGACGTTGAGCAAACATCATCTCGGACTTTCGTGTCATTAAATAAGTAAATAAATAAAATTTCAGAGATCTTCGAAGAAAAACTCTTCAACCCAGCGACCTGTACTAAACGATCCTCTCAGCTCGGCCGACCAATGACGCTGAAGCGAACGGACGTAAGTTGGACGTGTTTGAGCCGCATTAATCTTTTCAGCAAGAATAACGACGTCCACGTACGTCAATTGCGTCGGCAACTGTAATCGCAATTCCGTGTACGTTTTCTTTTCCCTTGAAAGACGCTAGGAATTTAGAACGTGTAAACGACATTCGATTCGCGTTTCGAGTCCCTCGAAACTCGACCTTTGCGAGGCGGCCGGTGCACCTCTCAACTGCTTTGAGAAATACTCTTCTTATCCCACTTGACGTTCCGCCAGAAATATACACGCGCCGTCCGCGTCCGTCGTCGCCGCACGCGCGCGACTCCACGCGCGAATGTAGCGAGCGAGTAACGAGATGGGGAGCGCGATAAATACATTCAAATTTTTGATAGCTATTGTCCCTTTACTACCCTTTATTGCGCGTGCCCAATCGATCGCGTCTAAAACTTCCACATTACCTTCCGTGCCAAATAATTGAATGCAAAAATGCCCGAGGAACTAATCGAAACTTGAACATAAACATTTCTTACTTTACTTTTTTCTTTCCTTTTTTCCTTGAATCTCGGAATGTGAAAAGTGGGAAGTTTCGCCGGTGTACATCTTAGTTTAGACAGAAAGATAGGGAATCTTCGGATGTTAGTCTTGACGGTGACAGCTAGTAGTAGTAAGGATGGAAAATGGCTCTGCACAGTAGTACCGAGAAGCAAAGGAGAAGAGAGAGAGGCGAGGAGAAAAGTTCATGTCGGCGTGATGGTACGGATTTAGACAACATCTGGTCCAGTCTGTTTCGCCGGTTCGGCGGGCAAAGCACCACCGATCGGATTCGAAATAACTATCATCCCGTCTTCGCGTGTATCTCGCGATTTCGCCGGTCCGTATACCGGTCCAGGAAGACGTATCTTGACCCAACGGACTTAACGGCGCAATTCTCTTAATCGAAAACGCAGAACACGCTTTCAGATCGGTGTAGCCACTTGATGGGAAAAATTTAAATTCCTCGTATCTCGCTCATTGCGGAAATACGTGTTATAGCTTTCAAATAAAACTGCGGCTCTTTGCATAAGCATGCACGTTTGTTTTGTTCGCTGAGCGCCTTATTACGAAACGCGTAGCGGCATGCTGTAACGAAAATCCAAACTTAAATCCCCTCTCGAAAATCCATATGCGCGCGCAGAATGCAATACAGGGTGTATTGTGTACCTTATATTATATACCTACATGGAGAGACACGATGTTAGGACAACGCGATCGGTGGCGATTCTCGGAGCGCCGGGATGCATCAGCACTGCAATCGGGATTGCACCCGGGTTACGGGTATCTCTCTGTGTGCGTTGTACACGCCGCATGCTTCTCCCTCAGTTATATGGGCCGGTATCCGCGATCGCTGTGTGCATTCCTGGGAAATCACACGCTTTCCTTTTATCTCTCCCTCATTTCGTCCCATTCTTTCCGTTCTCCCTCCCATTTCCCTCCTTCATCTATTGCCCCCCCCCCCCCGTCGGTTTAATACTTCCGCTTTTCGTCACTTCTCTAGCTCGTTGCCACCGGATTAACGATCTACAATTCTACATAATCGTTGCACGTGCGAACTTCGTTAACCTATATCGATCGAGGACACGTGGCTGCCTCAACAGTGCAACAAAAAACTAGAGCGACTTACCGCATCGCGGCAAAATCGGAGTTTGTATATTTCGTTGATGACGCTATATAAATGCTTATTGCTCGCGAAGCTAATTTCTATACCTTTTAATAATTATCGCGTGTTACCTATACGGCAATTTTGTAGTAACCAAAACCATGCATTTAACCCTTAAATTCTAACTCTTAATTCAATTGTATTCGAGTTTTCGATGTAAAGTTAATTTTATACATATATGTATAATAGTAAATGATTAAAATTTAAATTATTTCCAACTAACCAATCTAGATAGTACTCGTAGATTTTGTATTTAGATTTTGTATGTAATTACTATTAATTACAATCGCGCTTGAAATGTAAAGCAAGATATAAAGCAAGATAATGATCTTTATTTAAAATCTGAAATACAAGTAGAGAAACACGTAAATACGCTGGTAGCGTCCTATATATTCTTACGCCTTGGCATCCTCGATGTGAAAATTCTCATCAGAGAGAAATTTAAGGGTTAAACGTATACGTACAATTCACATATAGTGTTGCGACTCGTGGCGTGGCGTCGCGACGCGTCTGCCAGAACGTTTCGTGTATCCGTGCCCCACGGTTATCGATTTTGGCTCACGCACGTATACCAAATCTTCCGATATCCCTCCCGATATTCCCGGTCGGAAAAGGACCGAGAGCGCTTCGCGAGAATCCGTCGTCGTGGGCTTGGGCGGTTTGAATCGCTCCGATATCGGACTATTTCGCGAGACTCGTCAACTACCGCCGGCGCCGCGGCGGTGAGATGCACCGTGGAACGTTGCGCACGAGAAAATCGGAGTATATCAAGAATCCGCGAGAGCGGAGAACGTTATCGGAGCGAGTTAGCGCTGAAGCGGCGCGCTGTTTTATTCACTCGACTACTTTTTCCACCCTACTATCGCAAAACGACAACAACGGCAAAGAGAGAGAGAGAGAAAAAAGAGAGAGGAGAGAGAGAGAGAGAGAGAGAGAGAGAGAGAGAGAGAGAGAGAGGACTGGAGTGGGGTGAGAATTGTAGAGACGAACCTGACGTGCACTCCGTCTATCTCTCCCTTTCTCTGTCTCTCTCCCTCTTTCTCTCCCACGTGCGAGAAAGGCCGCGAGATAACGCGGCCCTTTGTCTTATCGTATCGCGCGCGCGATACGACACGGAGGACGCGCAATGACACGACACGACGCGATACGACACACGCACGAGCGACACGATACTCGGCTCGCGACTGAGTTTGACATCGTCGCCGCCGAGGGTGTCTCGCGGAAGAGAAGAGCTCTACCCCCACCGGCGCTGCTCAGGCGCCACATGGAGCCGCGCTTGGGGTAGGGGGGAGACCTCCTCTCGATAGAGTATGTATAAAGCCTCGAGAGTGATATAACGTTACGTCAGAGCGCTTGCGCCCGGTGCTCCGCTCGTGCGTTGCGTTTGTTCGCTTGTCCTCTCGTTCGCTTGCTCGCTCGCTAGCTCGCATTGCCACAAAGTGGCAACTGGCAACCGGTGGTACCGGCCGCAGCGTCGGTGGGTATTTATGTAGACGATGCATCGCGTCACGCTAATGGGCCCAGCCGCAAGCCGATACAGCCGCGAGTCGAGTCTAGTCTAGTCTCCCTCTGTCGCTGCCACTGCCGCGTTGATGACGCACCCCAGACGCCACAACTACTTAACCCTTTATTCGCTAACGTCGTTTTCGGGGAACTCTAGTTTCTTATCCACTCTAGCTGTCTCCGTCGTTCGCACCGCTGCGCTCAAATTTTCGATCTATAGACAGGCATGCTGCATTGCTGCAAGCTCTCAACCATTAATTTTTCATATACAAATTGGCGCATTGAGACCAGCTATTTTTAGCATTCAGCTGATTCAGTTGCAATCGTAATTATATATTAACAAATGAAATCAAATTAGTAGATATTTCGGTGAATTGTTATGTGGGAATTGTAGATGCCAGAAATAACATCCGATTGTCATCTCAATGTAGAGTTTATAATAGAATTTCGATTCGAGATTAAAATACTATTTATCGAGATTCAAAGCAAATATTGCCAGGGAGATCAATAAGCTGGACTCGAAACGGCGCAATCCAAGGTCAAGAAATAGAGACTGGAGAGAAATGCGAATGGAAAAAAAGTTATTTCAACTTTTGCATTTATTACCAAGCAGCCAGTGTATCACAATACCGAGCGAATGTGACGTTATACCGTACGACGCGGCGCGGCGTATCGCGTTAATAAATCAATGCCCGAGCATCGATTTGCGCGCTGTCTCCGTCCACCTGCCAACGCAACGGCGTTACGTACGTGGCTTCGTGGCGGCTTCGCACACCGGCTCATTTGTTACTGATGAAAGGAATGTGAGTCGGACTTGCGTAGCAGATAAAACGGCAGCGACGATAAGCGGGAACGCATAGCGTTGCCAACACGTGGATCTTAATGCGGGACCGGCTTGGCACTTGGCACGCAAAAATGACTGCGCCGTCGACGTCGCGTCGTCGCGATCATGTAAATAATAAGAGCACACGCGGAACGCATTAACACTTCGATTACCGCATCGTATGTGCGCAAACAACGCATTTTTTCGGCATCTGTACACGACATTGCTCTCTTAACACGTGATTGCCATTGTAGTCATCCATAATCGACATCTGATTTTTCAGTGATGCCCTAATAATCATCTGGTGACCAGCGTAATCGAAAATTTTCAACTCTTGTAACAAATAAATGTCTAATATAAAATTTTGACTGAGGGCGACGTTTAATGTAATAATAAATGATGCCAGAGCCTGATCTTTGAGCTGTAATGCCGTTGGATGGACGGAATGTAAAATTTTTAATGATAAATAGGTAAATAAACGATGTATTTAAAGTAAGAAGTGCGTAATTCAACACATAAGAATATAGTCTTATTTAATCATACTATATTTTGTCACTACACGGAAAGAACGATTTTGCTGAAGTATCTAAAAGTTTAGCTAGATACAGATCTGAAAATAATTTTGCACCATAAAAATAATTATGTAGAACATTCAAACTGATTGCTAAAATGTCAACATTCTTTACAGCATTATCATCATACTTCAGCGATCTACTATAATTATTTTGATGGTGCAACAAAATCTAGCTAAATTTTTAGATACTTCAGCAAAACCGTTCTTTCCGTATATATGCTTATGATAATAAAAATTCTACTGTGGCGTAGAGGTACATGGTAAAACATAAAATTCTTTAGACAGACAAAAGGTTAACCAAACGATTTTATTATATTATTGTTTAAAAGCAGAGCGAAAAGTATAGTAGCAATTAAAATATAGCGCTGCATTTAGTGAGATCTCTCCGAAAAGAATCAGTTAGTAGTAGACTGTTCAAATCAGTAATATTATAATTGCTGGATTAACAGAAAGCTCAAGAGTAAAAAAACATGACATATGTCTCTGAATTTGAGTTATGTCAGCTTTATTCCATATATGAAGAATTTTCCTAAAAAAATATCGGTCCAAAATATAAAAAGTTTTCGAAAGCTATATTTTACAAATATGTATGATTTTACAGTAAAATCTCATTAATTAGTAAGATTACTATTTTAATCAATATTAAACTACTGACTGTGAACAGTAAGCTTAAGAGTAAAGAAAAATGTAATATGATTTTGAATTAAATAGTTATATGAATTTCATTCGATAGATATAAAGGTTTCTGTAGAAAAAAATTTTTTAAATTTAGGAAACTTTTCAAGTTATATCTTACGAATGTGTACAACTGTTACTAGTTTTACATTTTATTTCTACTTATTATAATTAGTGAGATATAAGATGGAAGAACAAAGTGTGAGCGTTTACATTGAAGATAAGTGAAATACTAATCTTTATTTTGTCAATGCAATCTTCACTGATTCAGTTTAAAAGAATGTATTTCTCTCCAACTCGCATTCGTATTCGATTCATCGTTCTCGCATAGGGGATCGAGCGAAAAGTGAAGCCCTTGATCGTAAACGAATTCGATCGTATACAGTTTGAACGAAAACGCAGCTACAACTTGTGCAGGATCGCCGTGGCGATTAAAAATGTTGTGATAAAATTGTAGGCGAGAAACGTATCGCCGAGAGAAAATAATCGTCCCGCTTCCCTTCGCTCCCCGAGTGCGTTGCCGCTCACGCAACGTCGATCACGTCAATAACATCCCTGCGCGCTATGTCCGCTCTCGATTACACTGTTATCGCGGTTGCATTTCGTCGTTGCAGCCATGATGTTACGTCGAGGGCGGCTTCTCTCTGCCGCCGTTATCAGTCTTCCACTCAATAACACACAACGCGGAGCGGAGCCGCGCGACGACGAATCGGACGAATCGCGCGTACACGTGGCATTATACAGTGCCGAGTCCCGTGAAGTGTTAAAAGGCTTATCTATTGCGCGATGGCTATTACGCACTTAACGATCACCGCGACAAAAAACCGCAGGTCGTCACAATGTCGGTGTCGATGAACGACGAGGGGGAGGACACGGATCGATGCACGGAAATACGACACGCCGGATACTCCACGGACACTTGCTGTACCTTCTCGTCTCGGTTAGACGCTATTGTTGCATGATCGATCTCTTCCTCTGCTTCCTGTACGCCGATCATTATGTTTTAATAAAATTTTCAAAATGCGAACCTCTCACCACAAGTGGGGAATGTGAGAGCAAAACCTATACGTTCTTTAATTTTTCATAATATTGCGTCAATGCAATTTTATTTGGTATTTTATTGTATTTTATCGTTTTCAGGTGTAAACTGTAAATAAAGGAACCTGGCAAGCTTCTCTAACTAAAAAATGAAAAATTTTTATTAAAAAGTTTTTCAAAAATAAATATTAAAATTGCCAAAATAATTATATTAAAACTAGTTTTATAATTAATTAAATTTAAAAAAAATCGAAAGAATTTATTTAAACTTGCATGTATGAAAACATTTTCAGCTTTATCATGGAAAGTTTTGGAAAATGTTTTATTTCTATTATTAGATAATAGAGGCAATCAATGTTCCGTACAATCGATTGTGCAACTTGCGTGTGTTCGCGGAAATGGCGCGTACAACGCTCGACGCGCGACGTAATTTTTATAAAAGATTGCAAAATTCTGGACTTCTCTTCGAGCACGATGGGGCACAATAAAGGTGAGCACTTCCTCGACTTGACGGCCGTGTGAAGTACCTACGAGGCGTGTACATAAGTTGCCGCGTTGTTGCAACAGGTGCACTCAATTTGTGACCCTTCGCGACCTGCTTTTATGCGCGATACGATGTACCTGCCTTCTATGTGACACTCCGATGCTCGTCGCGTTAAGAATGCCTAGCGTATTTTTACAAAATCGCGAACAACGGACTTTATAGACGATTCTCTCTCTTTCTCTTTCCTTTTTCCAAATCTGTCTTACGTTGCTTCAAGGGTCAATCTGTCATTGATAAAGCGTAAGCTTAGGCGTCGAATTGTCATATTACACAAAGCAGCCCCTCGGTCGATGGTGTTAAAATCCTTGCGAAGATGCGGGAAAGCAGCGGCGATGCGAAGGGCGGACGGGGGTGGCGCGTTGTACGCGAGAATAGACCGAGAGGGCGGTCGGTCGGAATACCGCATACATCACGCATATTCTTACGTTCGCAACGCGTGCCGGTAATTCCGTGATTCGACGGTGGCTGGCGGCACAGGGAGCCTACCCGCGCCCGCGTATTGTTGCCGCGTTAATTTACGAGCCAATTAATTAGCGCTGCCGCCGTGCTTAGATATTTGGTGAACGCGCATACCCATACGCCCGCGTGATACCCACGCGCACAAACGGTGAAGCTGTATTTTCGTCGAAATCCGCGTTGGCGATATTTTATATGGTAGGATAATATCGACGTCGGGATATATCGGCCAGTATAACTGCGAAAGTTACTTTGAAAGAGGGAGGGGAGGAAATATTGGAAAACGTTAAGTTAAGCAACAATCGAGAAAAAGATGGATTCCAACGCAGACGGACGCATTTAATAATCCAGACTGATTTTTTTTGCAATCGGACGCATCTCAACTCCCTGCTCACTCGTTATCTTCACGCGAAAGGGTTAACGTATTTTTACGTTGCCCGACGGAAGAACTCGTAAAAAGTATTCCCGGAAAGGCGCGGTAAAAATTCTCCCGCGGAAAGAGCGCTGGGGTGCAAATGTCACTCGCGCTCGCTACGGACATTATGGATGACACTGTCAGCGGCAGAGGGTCGACACGGTAGACAGGATAACGTGGCGTCAGTGTCCGAGGGTGCAGAGTGCAAGAGACAACGAATAATTCATCCCTTGCCCTGGTCTCGTCTCGCCCCGCCTAACCCCGCCACTCTTCCACCTCTCCGTCGTCTCTTTGTCTCGAAAAATGTGCTGCACATGCCGTCGCCGCCGCGGTGATATTCATCACGGCGTATGCATCGCGTGTCACCGTATTAAAGTACAATCAGTTTGCCACGATTCGCAACGTTTTACGTCGAGGTTTAATCAACTGTCGGAAGACGCGAGTTTTCCCTCGGAAAAGTGTGGGATCAACTGATACAGCTTTGAAGTGGTTTACCGATAAAAGAAAAATAGAAGAGCAAATGCCTGGTGCATTTTCTAATTCTATTTCATTTGATCAATAAGAAGTCTTTTATCTACATTTCTTTATTCTTATTGGCCATATTTCTGGATCAATACGTGTCCCACGCTGCGCGACAAAATGGGTCTTACGGTGGCTGATGGTCAAAATTCGCGTACAGAACGCCGAATCGCGGCGGTTGATTTAATTTCACGTGTTAAGGGACCGACAGATAGAAAATCTTAATTCCTCGTTCCGCGTGTGCCGGAGCCGGACTTTTGACTGTCTAACTTTCAATGACGGAGGTGTACGTGACTCGAATAGATTCTCAGGCGAGTACAGAACCGTACTTTTCTCTCTACCACCGAATGGATTAATTTCCGAAAATGGCGCGTCAAAGTGCGGGAGCAGATAAGCGGAAGATAGCGATAACGGTCGCGCGCCGATAACGATGGCCAACGCGTGATTATTAATCATGTGCAGGTTGCGCGTGCAACTGTCAGCACTGGGTAGGGTCCGGAGGGTGATCTGACTAATCGTTTCACCATTACGGAATAATGTACTTGCGCTCAATGGTCCTTTTGCCCTTCCTCATATTATTCGTCCTCGCGTCAGGTATAATCGACGCGCGCTCGTGCGTCATTTTGCGCGTCGCTGCCCGCGCCCGCGAGAATGCCGCCTGAAAATCATTTCGTTTCGTTCGGGAAACTGCGTCGCGGCTCTTGTGCGATAAGTTACGTAAAGAATGAAAGTAGAATCGAGGTCAGAATGGAAAACATGTTTTGACTGTCGTGCGTAGCTTACAAAAGGATAACATGTTCTCTGAAGCTTAACAGACGAACGTTGTAATGTACTTCTATGTGGGAATACAAAATTTTTGTTTTATTATATTTATATATAATTCGCACTCATATTCGATAAACTTGTATGAAAAATGTAAATATTAATGATGTTCTCATCTGGTATTTTTAGAGTGCAATTGAATTATATTTTCAGGAATAACGTTAAAGCGATTATATTACAATTTTTTTCGTTTAAAATATTTTATTTATAAAATTTATAAAATAAAATATTTTATAATTATAAATAATATTATAAGTTTATTCCGTGGTTCTCATTTTGAATAGCTATCAATTTTTTCAGATTTTGATAGCTATAGACAGAATTTGATAACATCATGTATCGACAGAGCAGAAGTTTCTGATATAGTTTATGTTTAGTGTACTTTAGAAATTACATATATATAAAAATGAAGACGTTGAATAATCACCGCTTCTTTCACTTCTATTACACACAGAGGAGAAAAAGAACAACAAACTTGGAAAAAATGAGAAGAGAGAAAATTCCGCCTACGGGTTTTGGTCGTTTCCGGTAATGTGAAAACGGGACGACTAAATCCTCGAGGCGGGATATTTTGCGGTAGGAGAATACAGAAGCCTTCTTGGTAAACCAACAGAATCCTAGCCCGGCAGTCTTCGCCGGGGATGTGTATACGCGTGTCTGTATGATGCGCTCCCCTACGCGTCGCCTGCTACTAATGCGGTAATAAATATGCATCTACATGAGGCACGGGGCCATAAACTGCACTCCGTCTCGCACGTATGCCGCCGGCTCGGCTGTGAGGCGAAGGAAAAAGAAAACAAAACGTGCGAAGCAACCCGAGAGAGACTTTACGCCATTCAAAAGCCCTTTCCGAACTCGTGTCCGCATCCACCGCTCTTTCCTCATTAAAAAATATGAAAAAATATTTTTTAATTAATAAAATTAATAAGAAAAATATATATTAATTCGCAAAAGGCGCTATAAGAGAAATCTTCGCTGAAAAGGAAAGAAAAATTTAATTTTTAACCCTTAACGGTCACACTATGAGGTCTACACCCCAGCGTTTTTTTGACTTCGAAAACGACCCAGTAAACCAATGGAAATGGGCCTTGTGCCGCTATCTACAGGTAGTTGGGACCTTCAAGTATCGATCCCCGTCGGTGGTATATTTTTCGGCCCGTTAGTTCTCTCTCGGCATTTTTTTTCTGCAAAAAATCGCACCTTCATACCTCAAAATCAACATACTTTTTGGAACGGCCGCATAAACTGCAATAATGAGTGAAAAGTGCGTCATCTGAGGATGAAAAAACCGTTTGAAAAATTAAAATATCTTAAAAATTGAAAAAGTTACATTAGAGTTAGTTTTTGTGAAAAGTCACTTTTCCGACTTTTTTTTCAACAATTTTTTTACATATGTTAAATTAATTTTTTGCAAATCAAACCTATACAGTCTTTTTAAGGAAGACTTAAACTACGACAGGATATTTTTTTTTCCTTAAGGTCACCTACAATTTTTTATACACGTGCAAACACGCTGGGGGTGTATTTCACCCAGTGTGACCGGTACGGGATTCTCGGGAAGTGTGACCGAAAAGGGTTAAAGAAAAAGATTGATCGATGAATTTATAGTTGAAACATGAAAACTTCGGAACGTTGTATACATATGTACAAGGCAGAGAAGTGGATATCATCGACTAGATAGGTAAGATTTTTTTTGTGATGCAACGCGTTCGTCTATAATGGCTGCAGCTTTAATATAAAAATTGCTTTCGCGTGGCATCGCGACGCGAGAGTCGGGCGGGACCTTCCCTTCCTTCAGTTCCTTCCACGCGACGGACTTTGTCGGAGCGGAGCTGCGTGCCGAGCATTTCAATCCGATTGTGAACAACTTGCAGAACGCGGCAGCGATGGGCACGTCCGAGCTCCTCTCGCAAATTACACGCGACGCGCGGTTGTTTTAAAAGATTGTCTCTTCCAGACTGACGTCTTTAATCTCGCGATGCAAGTACCCGTTCCATTTCGCCTTCCAACGTAAACGCGAGAATCCAAAATCTATATCTATATCTTCGCCTTTCTCCAACGACAAGCGTCACATCTCGAAATCGCATACACGAGCGTCATCTCGAATCTGCTTACAATTAGTAAAAGATATATATTCACATAGAAAAGCAGTGCTCTGTGCTCAGTGCTCAGAGCACAAAAGATTCTATATTCACATGAGTTTTGGCATTTTGTGCTAACGACAGATTTTTCTCCTCAGTGAATAATGTTTAATTTATTAAAATTTATTTCATACTTGCTACAAAATAATAGCTATTTAATTTCTCGATTGTCATTCTGCATATCTGAAAATGTTACGTTCACGACTCGTCGCGAAATAAATAATCTAATCTACTTTTTAATCATTGAAAGAGAATACGATGGTATCGAGTGAACAAAACAATGTATAAAATGTCAGAAATTTTTGCGCACACTGATAACAGACGTTTTGTCGTGATGCAATTATCGCGACACGCGTCACGCTCGATTTCGTTAATGCCACGTTAAGCGATAAACCGGCGCGCCGCGCCGCTACGTTTCGTCCTGCTTCTTTTTGTGGTTCGTCACGACTCGCCCCGTTGCAAGTTCCAACGAGACCTCTCCATCGGCGTCGTGTGGCGAAGCATAGCGCGCTGCGTCCGACAGGCGTGTAATTCACCTACCACGAAAAATCATCGCGCCGGAAAAAACGTCGCGACGGAGAGTTCCAGCGAAACTGGCGAAAGAAGAGAGGAGAACAACGGGAATTCTCGCTCGATTTCACGAACATTATTAGGACGACAGGAAAATCGGTCCCGGTCGGATAAAGCCGTCTATCTCAGGCGGAATAACCGTTGAGTACGCGTCTCGATATTACGTTGACTCTTAAATGTACTTCGGATATGAATTCAACAATTTTGTATTTGCATATATAATTCGAACTCTTAATCGGTTTAAAGCGACTCGATTCGCAGAAGGGCGTTTAACGCGAGCGATTGCGTCAACGAGGAAACCTTTTTCGCATGCTTTTTTTGCGTAACTATGTGGAATTTTTAATCGATAGACACTCAGATGACGTGTTTGGCAACTGGCCAAAGCGATGGTCCGATGGTGCCTGGTGCCTTCGACTGGTTTCACTGACTAGTCTTCGCGTAACACTCGGTTTTCCTAGTAGATATTGGGAGATTTATATCAGCCGGCTACCGAAATTAATCTAGCGAAAAGCTAGAAACCCCTTCCACTCTGTGGCAAAGGGTCTGGTTCCGCTGAGGTTAATATAAGTTGCGGCCTCCCACCATGGAAAAACGAGCACCTGCGGCTACGTGAAATTCCGTCGGGATGAAATTGGATCTAGATGCGAGTGCATATCCGGGCCACCGTATATACGCCACCGTTTAGTGCTCCTCTCGATATATATTTAATTCCACGGTAATCAGCAGCGAAAGTTGCACGAAATAAACTGGGAGAATACGAATATCCATTTATATAGGCATTTTTCGCATTGAGACAATTAAAACGTTCATTTATCTGTCCGCGTTTTATATGTAGAATAATTTTTGCAATTATAATTCTCTCGTTTCGTAGTATTACCTATATACTGCCTTAAATTTACGATTTTTGCTACATCAGAAAATAATACAATTAATGCGCAATTTTTTAACTTAGATAAAGAATTCGAGCGTATAGTACACAATAGGTGAGGCTGATGAGATGCAATTCTCTTTTTTTTTTACTTATTTATCTATATTATAAGCGCAAACTTATCTTCCAATATGCAATAGAATAGGTATTGATTAATATTACACTTAACTTTTTGTGTAAGAGCTTCAAAAGAAACATGTTCGTACAATTTCTATTTTTGCTCGAAGCTTACTTTCCCGTAACGGTCCTCGTAACGGTACGGAACAAATTTTATTCTCGTCTCGATCATTGTACCCGTTAAAATTCGTTTGATATCCCACATAAAACGCTACATTCGAGGAAGAAAGTATCATTTCGATACGATCTAATTTGTCTGCATGAATACCCGTAATTTATCCGAATAGCCTGTCAGGCGGATTGCACTCTGTTCTAGATAAGAGAATACTTTCGTTGCATTTTTCAAAGAATCGTGCATGCAAAATGAAAGGGACTCTCGTTCCATACGACCATATATGTTATTCGTAAAAAATTCAGCGCGCGTTGAAAGCACTAAAATTCATACCGATCTCTAAACAGGTTCTAACCTTAATCCACTACTATTGCCATGTCTCGAATCGTTGCCTCGAGGGATATGGTAAAGATATTATTTTTGTTCGTAATATCTGGTGATTCGCGAAGTCAATCGCAAATTGACCAGTGATATATATATATATATATATATATATATATATATAAAATATATATCAAAAGAGATCAAGATATATATATATTATCGGTCTCTTTCTCTCCTCTCTCGCTTCCCTTACTTACAATATTTCATGCCGCTGCGTCGTAACGACCACCTTTGACCCTGTGTCCAATATCCGTAGACGGGTGAAACGGCGGTGACAAAAGAAAAAAAGAGGAAAAAAGGAGCAAAAAGGCACGTCTGAGCTTGACGGCTTTCTCGCACGGTTGATTGAGCCGGATGACCAGGACGATTTAATGGACGACACGAAAATTATCGTCGCCTTTCCCGGCCGCGTGGCTCATTGTTGCCAGAAGGCTGAATTTATCGGGCAGATCGAATCGGCCGGTCGGTCGGAATAGCTGCATCAAGGTAGATAGATGGTTGTACTCTCGTACGTAGCAGAGAGACTTCGATTTTCGATACGCTTGACGCTCGCCCGCTTGCTCACATTCGCGAGCCAACAAATATTTTTCGATTCTGTTATAATCGACTTACGCTTAACGTCGTTCTGCTCCGAACAAAGCTTTATAAAACAGGTCGTTACACGTGTTTATTGCAAATGTAAATGTTTTCACTCGGTTACGGACTTCATTATTAAATTCTTCGTTGCGGGATGAGAATCATCGTGGAATTTCACGAACGAAATTGTGAAATTTGCGTCGCGCGCATTGCGTTAGCGAGATGCGTTTCGGTGTCCACCGCGACGAGATTTATGAACACATTAGAACCATCCTACCTATTTTCTTTTTTTTTTTGTTTTTTTTTTCGGGTGAAGAGCTGTAAGTCCGACCGGGTCGGTATTCGGATTTGGAACTTTGCTAGGAACAAATATTCCGCGTCCGCACGATAGCTTTGTAACGCGAGTGATTTTCGGTAGGTATTCGAGAACATTGTATTTGCCCCTTTTAGCCGCCTGCGGCCCTACGAGCCCAGCGAGCCCTGCAAGCTCCACAAGCTTCGCCCCGACACACCGACGTACGTTCTCTCACAAAGCTGCAGCAGTATGCAAATGGCGTTCGCCGTTGTGCGAAACGTACGACAACGCGCGCACATATCGCTCGTGAATCACATTTAGGTGGTCCAACAATCGAAACGATACTTCATTACGGAATAAGAATCAATTAACAGTGTATCGCGAATAAACTTGCGTGGGAAAATTTTTGGCCGTGCCGTACAAACAGTCACCCATCGATTCCTCTTTCAAATAGGTAATTAAACCAGTTATATGTTTCGGAGAACATTCCCAGTTCGAAAAAAATCTATATTTTTTAGGCAATACTAAAAATGTATTCGATAACATTAATTCGACTTCATAAAAACGTTCCATTCCAAGTATCACTCCATTCCATTATTGTTTCTATATTAATAGCTGTAATAGAATCCCCTTTATACATAAACGTGAGTTTATATAAAAAGCTCAACTACATAAAAAAAAGTTACTAGAGCGAAACAACATTTTTTACATTTTTAGAATAAAGTTTTTTCTAAAATAAATTCTGTCAATTATATCTGTACAGGAAAATGTGTTACTGTAAAAAAATGAAAAACAATATTTAGTATGAAATTTTAAATATTCTCCAATGGAAAAAGAAACCGCAATGAATAATTCTACGGTGCTTCGTTTATTAATTTAATAAAGGGTCTTGTGCGAGTGAGCTCGTTTATTCGACGCGACGAGTAAAAGCCACCGAAAATTCTATACTAGTCGAGTAAATTCAAAAATGTTGGAGAGAGAGAGAGAGAGAGAGAGAGAGGAGGGAGGGAGGGGGAGAAAGGGAGGAGGCGAAACCGTGCCTAATCTACAGCGAGAGTGTTAAAACCGAGACCATTCCCGTGGAAGCTCACGAAGTGCAAACAGAGATCGGTTGCGTCGGAATAGCTAACCGATCTTTACGAACGACGAGAAATAGAGGAAGAGCGCGAGAAGATGATGAAAAGAAAAAGGAAAAGGGGAAGGAAGGCCGGATCGTCTTGCTACCGAAAAGCTTCGTGAAACTGCTCGTAAAAATTGACTGTTTTGTTGTGTACTGCCAGAATTTACGTGCTTGCGCGATGTTCTTTTACGAGCATAAAATTTTACGGCATGCAACACATGCGACACATTAGATTTCAGACACAGCGAAAACTGGGAAATGCGATTTTCTACGATACTTTGATTGAAAATTGAGTTTTGCTGAAAGCGGGTGCTAATAAACACGGTGTTCTTTTTAGTATAGCCCAACTAAACTTTGAAAATTGTCTGTCTTTCAACAAAAATATTAGTGGAATCGTATCAACATGACGTTTCCTCAAGTACCTGCTTGTGGTGCTAGCGATACCTATATCGGAAAATGGCACATTTCTATATTTCACAATCAGTGCTTCAAACGAAGAAAATGTGAGAATGAAGGCCGGGTCGGGATCGAACCCAGGATCCTTCAGTTGTTAATCTTCCGCGCGGAGCCATGCGTCACCCCATTCCTCAAGTACTTGTATATAAGGTATAAGTACTCAAAAAATTATCTATAATGGAAATGGTTATTTTCATCTGGAGAGCTTAAAAAATGTAAAGCATCGAGTGGGCCGTATTCGAGCTAACTGTCTCAAGATGCAGCGCGCTAATTTGGCTTCGCGATTCTAACGTAGCAATTTCCGCGAAATTGCGCCATTGCGACGTTCGCTTCTCCTTTTTTCCTTTTCCATTTTTCCTTCTTCCTTCAACATGTCGCGGTGAAATACGACGCTCCGGTCGAGGGCCCGACCGGCCGAAAGGAAAAAAGTACCGTGTAAAGAGTCTTTGTGGATGACGTAATAAAATCTTCCTGTCTCCTCGAGTATAATGAGCGGCGTTCCGGCTACGGGGGTAAGAAAGGACGAGAGACGGGGATGACACGGCCGGGAATTAGATTTAGCCCCGTGCGCTCGCTCCTCCCGGCGGGAGATAAAGGGCCGACAAGGGGGACGAGGGCGGGGGGAGAGAGAGAGGGGTTTTATCTCTTCGCGTGATTAAGCCGCGAGGTAG
Organism: Temnothorax curvispinosus; assembly: GCF_003070985.1. NCBI lineage: Eukaryota > Metazoa > Arthropoda > Insecta > Hymenoptera > Formicidae > Temnothorax > Temnothorax curvispinosus. Next base: position 477,815 of record NW_020225216.1, on the reverse strand, counting down.
TATATCATCGATTATATTCTCGTTAGACTAAGTAGTCTAACGGCGACGGGCGTACCCCTGCGCCGGTACGCAGGGACGCAGACGGAAGCTAAGCGGAGATTCGCATTTTCCCGTGCGTGCTCACGCGGAAAGATATGCGTCTTTTCTTCGTTTTCGCACTCCCCCTCTGTGCGGGCCACATCATATTTCGATTTACGGTGCAATGCGGCCGCGGCAATCGATAATCGAGATAACGACGGTATTTATTTAGTCGTTCATTACGACGATCCGCGTTTCCCTCGGTCCTCATCTTCGAAGGAAGAGATAATTTGTGCGATCTTCCGGTACGAACAACTAATGATATCAGATGGCTCATTGACTTTAAACCGTGCTAAAATACGACTAAACGTTTTACGTTTGAACCAATTTCAGGTATTTAATAATTTTATAGCGATATCGCGAGAATTTTTATTGCGGAATCAGTTTCGAGCTGAAAATCTTTTTTCCCTTTAACACACACAGTGATCAAATCCATCACGTTGATGAATTTTTTTTACGCACGTTATAGACCCTTCGAGATTGATTAAATTTTACACGTAAGCATGGCCGATGATAGAGTTTGAAGGAAATCAAAGAGAAAAAGTCGCGTGAAACAATGGAACCCTTCGAGATTTAAGCACTTTGCGTCTCCCCTAATGCATATGATACCTACGGAAGCCATAGCTCAGCGTTTTTACTGCTATACATTACTTATTTGAAACTGAAGAGTTCTTCAACGCGTGTTCTTCAGCGGTGAGTAAGCCTGTCGGACGGTGTGAGTCAGCTTGTCATATCGACTTTGAATCATGCGACTTTGAAAAATATTTTGAGGAAAAAATTATAAATGACTTCAACCAACGTATCGACTTCTTATTCGTAAGTTCGCGCGTTTAATCCTATTTCTATTGATCACCAAAACATATCTATCTGAGATTTAAAGAGGATAAAGCCGAAGAAAGAAAGGCTTCCATTCTTCTTGCAGCGAGTATTTCAGTTTCTCGCAAAAAGCGTAAAGAAAGTTTTTCATCTATACACGGAATATGTTTTCGCTCGCGACATAACTGGTTATCCGGTCTCGTAGGAAGCAGGAAGACGAAGTTGCATCAACTGCTGCAAGACAAGTTTCCCAACTGGATTAGTCGCGAGCCGGATTAAACGGCGAAGCCTATTGTATGACGGATTTACCAAACTCGAGGATAAAGTGGTAGAACCACCTGCGGAAAGTAAGAAGAACAGGGGAAAGAGCGAAACGTTCGCCGAATACGCGCCGCGATTGAGATTTACTTCTTCATTCATTCCAAAAATTTCGCTAAGTAGAAACGCAACTTACAAGTTAGAAAGAAATGTGACATAAAATAGCGGCTATTAATGCTTTACGACAAGTCGATCACAAAGTTATATTTATTTGTTTCAATTATTGTATTAATTACATTTGCATTATTTTATTAATCACAAAATTAAACACATTTTCAATATGATAGCAATAAATGGTATTAAAATCTATTTGTACAAAATTTGTTATACTAGACACTACAGACGCGCGCTACGCGCGCGCTATTTATCTTTAACATTTTACTATTAACCCTATTATACACAACTGTCAAAATATACAATGACAGCTGCAAATGAAGTAAGCGCAGCAAGGAAACCAATCGGCATCGCGGAAAAGCGGCAACAATAAACTTCACATCTCCTTTTTAGAAAAGGATTGAAAAAGCTGTATTTTTACTATTTTCCTATAGTCATATACACTCGTATTAATCTCGGGAAAAAAATATTCATTTCTTGCGAAAAAATAGCGACTTTCTTAGACTTGTGAAATAAATAATCACATGTTTTTCCTTCGGCTCATTATAGAAAAAATAATATCTCTTATACAAAATTCCCTTTCGAAGATATGATCTTTTTGAAAAGACTAGGTACATTCTTTAATCAATGTTCAGTCAGAATATAACAGAATTCAGAGGACACTTTCGTCTCAAGACTCAAGATAAATCGGGTGACGAGAACAGAGCGAGAGTCTGCGAGAGTACTCGATGAAAAAGACGAGAAGTGAAGAGAGGTAAAGAGTTCGCGCGCGCGCTTCATATAAATTCTCCTTCTGTGTTACTTTTTCTGTCGTCGAGTGGACGTCGAATGCGAAAAGGGCGGCGATAAACTTCGCAAACAGATCGTACGCACGATCGTTTGTAATGTATCTCGAAGTAGCGGCGCCAAAATAAACATAGTACGCCAGAAAATTGATGTCTATCGTAACGTTTACATTACATACCGCAATTTTGCGTGCTCGTCAAAGCGGTCGAGAGAGTGACAGATTCATCAAGCGCAATTAATTATTCATCACGCTCGTTAGATAACGAGATCATCGATATCAATCTCGTTGCGGTATTATCAGCATAATTACCATAAACCGGAGACAATGTCGACTATCGCTTGTTATCGAAATCGTATTCTCTTTATAGCAATTTATCTGAAATTTTTCCGGTATTGCGCGATAGTGCGTGACTAACACGCATCGCGGAATATTTACGACACGCTATAAAAATGTCTGCGTCCGACGAATTTATTCTACTGGCCTGCGAACTTTCTACCAAGTCGTAAGCTTTAGGCAGCGACTTTACCCGTTTATGCCTTCACCCTTTTATCGCTGACAGTTGGACTGTAAAAAAAAGCGCGAAACTCCAGATATGCTGCGCAATTATGATCTCTTTTGATGGTTTTCTTTTTTTTCCATCGTAGTAAAATATGAACTTTGTTTTAAGAATTTAATCGACAGTCCTGGCAATGATTATAATCGTGGCGACGATTATAATCGTCGTGACAAATTGTCACCGCGTTTCGACCAAGGATTCTGGTCATTCTAAAATTAATGTAATTTTAGATGCTTATAATATAAGCTTCTTAATTAAATAATTAAATTTATTGTGAAAAATATTACCTCAGCCAGAGTTTGAACCTGGAACCTCCCTCATTCTGTGACAGGTGTCGTACCAATTCGACCACTGAAGCATGTGGTAATATTTATCTCAATAACATGTATTAAGATGACAAACAATAATATATAAGTTGAAAAACACCTATTTTCAATCAAAGGTGTATATTCAAACCAAATAAGTAACATTTATTTCGCCAGTCAATAATTAACCCAATTATTGACGATTATTATCGATTAAATTCTTAATTGGGTTAATTATTGACTGGCGAAGTAAATGTTACTTATTCGGTTTGAATATACACCTTTGACTGAAAGTAAGTGTTTTCCATCTTATTATTGTTTGTCATCTTAATACATGTTATTGCGATAAATATTACCATGCACATGTCTCAGTGGTCGAATTGGTACGATACCCGTCACGGAATGAGGGAGGTTCCAGGTTCGAACCCTGGATAAGGTAATATTTTTCGCAATAAATTTAATTATTTAATTAAGATGCTTATATTATAAGCATCTAAAATTACATCAATTTTAGAATGACCAGAATCCTTGGTCGAAACGCGGTGACAATTTGTCACGACGATTATAATCGTTGCCACGATTATAATCATTGCCAGTACAGTCGATTAAATTCATTAAATTCTTAATTGGGTTTATTTTACTGATTTATCGAACGGCTAACCGATAAAATTATCGATAATTACAAACATTCAGAGTAATAACAAAGGGACTAAATAATACATTCTATCGTGGTTATTACATACGGCATTGTGCATGAATAGAAATTTGTACAGTCCACTGGTAGCACACTGGTAAATTGGTAAATAGCTCGAAATGGAAATTCTGACCTAATCGCACTTATTGAATTATACTAAAACGTAGATGTGCGTATGTTAAAGCGTGGACGCATAAATTTATTAGAAGTAAATTTAAACGACGAAACTTAACTCGGCGAAGCTGCTGGAATATTTTTCGAAAATCGAAGTTATCTTGCGAACCGTTATAATCACGTATGTGTGTGTGTGTGGCCGCCTGGTACTTTTAATAACATTTTTCCCGGAATATGGGGTCGGTATACCCGCTACTCCCTTCCAACCGCTTCCTCACTTTTTACATATTTTCCCAACGGTTCTGGAATTTTTATGAAAGTAAGTCGTAGGTCCTTTATATATGTATATATACGGCCGCACACGATAAATTGTTATATTAATTATGAGGTATATCGACCCGCGCCAATTCTTTGTCCAAACACGAATAATTGGATGTTTCGTATGATCAGTATAACTTTGTCTCGCTGTTGCCTTTTGCAGCCTTGTTACAATTATATTTTCACTGCGATATAAAACAAAATAATAATTTTTCAATTAATTTATCACTGATATACTATCGCAGATATAGGAAAAATATATCGTTTAACATATGCACGACGTGGCAAGCTCAATTGACATCGATGATGCCAGTGAGTACCTGCTGTCGCAAGTTCGCGTGTGAATTGAGTCCGTAGGCTGATTACGCGTCGATTATGCTAATCTCGCTCGCTAATCTCTCTTGCATGAAATCGCATGTCGCACGCATTGTCGCAAGAATACAATTATTTCCATCCCCGCTCCATGTTTCTCGATAGCGATTTGTTAATGCACGGTTGCTTCGAGATTCTTCATCGCATCGACCGGAGGGCGGAGGGATGAATATAAATTAAAGGAGGGGGAAAAAGGATAGAGCGAGCGGCCGGAAACTTGGTGATTCTCAATTTTCCATAGCTTATAGAGAGTAGCGGCCAAAGACACCTGGGTACCTTCGGTAAACGGTGAAAACTTTCCCGAACTTTCGCTCGAGAACAATCGAGATGCATAATATTCACGTTAGTGAATATACGGATAGAACGTTCCCAAGATGCACGGAGAGAAGGCGGAGGATGTAAACTCGGAAAATCGTGTGGAATTTATCGAGCAAGATTTCACGTTATTCGCCATGAGCAACGCTGGAAATGAAAAAGGACACTCGATACCAAATCCGTTATACATCGTGACGAAGCAATTCTGCGCGTACATTTTATCGAGGTGATTCGTTATATGCACCGTGTTTTCCGCGTTGCGGCGCTGGCGCTGGCGCTGCGTCAAAGTAAGCGCTACCCGTCCAAGAAGTATGCAACAACTACTTGACACATTGTATCCCGTCTCCTGGGTCTTAACGTCAAACAAGTTCGTCCTGATTTTGGCTCCCTAAAGTGCTGAGAGAGAGAGAGAGAGAGAGAGAGAGAGAGAGAGAGAGAGAGAGAGGGGGGGGGGAGTAAACCTTCGGTACCTTGGCGAGCTCCGTGCGAGACTTACAACTTACAACGGACATTCTTCGTGTTTACGCTCTGCGTTCGCCTCCTTGTGTTTCCTCGATCTCGCCGGATCTTGCCTCGCGTTTTAGCACACCTACCTTCCGTTTCTATCATCTTTTGCCGCACCATTACGTTTTATATTGACGTTATGTCACTGAGCGCGGTTTACGTGTGAAGCGCCGTGTGAGTCTCGTGACGCTATTTTTCCCCGAAATGCGTATCCCGCGGCTTCCATTCCGACGCGGGAGAAACACGTCAACGGCGAAATAACGGCGTAGAGGCGTCCTAGGCGCGGCTGGCGCGACCGTAACTCACGATTCCGCGAGGATTCGCGCATCGGAGCCGGTGAGATCCCTTCGTAATACCCTGGAGGATCGAAGGCGAGAAGGAAATATATATGTGTAAACCATATGTGGGACAGTCGGGGCACGCAGTGTCAGAGGATTTGAACGCTAGCCTCGTATGTTATTTTAGGTTCTTTCTTCTCCTCGTTCCTGTTCTCTCTCTTTTCTGGGCCTTCTTTTTGTTCGATTTCGTCTCCAGATGCTCCCAGCTTCTCGTCTTCCGCAATAAACATGGTCGGTCAATACTCAAGCGAAATAAGGTACAATCAAGATGAGGAATCAAAGAAAATGTAATTCTATGATACGCGAAGAGCAAAAAAGTATCGTGTTGTCCCATTGTGCAAAAATACATAGGTATACTTCCCAGCGTGGTATTTATCTTGATATAACGAGTAACACGTTATATATATATCGGGTTACATCGATAAAATGTGTCTAGAGTTCGGTCGTTGCGACATATATACTGAACATTGTTATAGCAATTGATACAAAGAACATTTTGCAAATTTTTTTCTCTTTCTCTTAATTCGTACGTTATATATATATATATTTTTTTTTTACAAGATTCTCTTTCTTTTTCTTTCAAGAAAAGAAGACTTTCATTAATTACTTTAATCATCACCTTATCCTTAGCGTAAGAAAGTGGACGTAACGATGAGCGGCAAATCGGAACAGAAGTTATTTGCTAGATTTGTTTCGGAATTCGAGGTGAGAGCGGGCCTTGATGACTGATTAAGAATGCTTGCAGGTGTTCGTCGGCCCATAAAGACTACAACGAGCAGCGGAAAATTAATCTCACACACCATGTGCGTGGGTGATAGGAAAGGAAGCTCGACACAATTACGAGGGTCAGACTCGAGAGGTCCCATAGGGGACGATCGGACGAATATGTCACGACTCACGATCGAGTCCGCCTGCAAATTGTTTCCCGCCAATTGAATCTTCTTCCTTATCCTGGCAATTCGAGAACAGAAAGCTTCCGTAAAATTGTAACAGATACTTTACGGCTAACTTGGAGAAGAAAAATCTGTCCTGTCGAAAGTGAGCGTGTCAATCAGCGCGGCGCGACAGTAAATTACATTTCCGATCGAACTGAAGATGTTGATTATTTAAGTTTGACAGAAGATAAATTTTGATATTTTGAAATATTTTAAGCGCAAATTAAATCCTATTTATTTAAATAAAATACCGACATGGCATCGATTATTCCATCAACTTGTTATTTTGCCTTAAAAAAACAAAATAAATATCTAACGAGGTAACGAGTCGGAATAAAATCAACGAGGCAACACGTTTTTAATTTAATCTACGTTTATTTGTTTATTAAGTATCGATAAACCTGTCAGCGAGTATAGATACCAAAACGCGAAGAGGACGAGACGTAACCCATACTTATGTTTGATATTCGGCCGTTTTGCTACATTTATAGGCGACAAGCCTTGTCGCCAAGGAAACGAGGTGCGCAAGTGGGATCATGGCAGATGGTTCTAACGACAGCTCGAGTTACTAAAGGGTTTGGGTTTAGCATCGCCGACCTTTCGCCCCGTCCGCGTCGCATCATTGTACGCGGTTCTCTAAACGATAAAGTAGCAAAACTAATCGCTTCTACGCGACTATACCATACTTGGTGCGGAAACGAGATAATGCACTGATGCCGTATGATGCAGCAACGTGCCGAATAACGGAGTGCAATATATAACGTCCCAGAACCGTGAGCATATAGCATTATTATTCGTGATATCCAAAGTCTGTTTTTACCAATGAAAGTGGCATTAATAGCTCTCGATTTATAATTTATTGAGAATCAAGAATTTTTAGAATTAAGAAGTGAATCTCTCATGAGACCATAATTCGTTAGAGATTTCGTTAAAGTCTAATCCTAATTGATCTTATGAGTAAAATGTTAAAATGTAGGAAATTTGAGATTAATGATCTAAGACTCTCTCGGCGAAAATTTGACTATAATATTTAACATTACTTTCAGACGCTAATCTATAACATTGTATATTCACCGTCAATTCTGAAATAGTATAACATCTAAAATGTATCCGTTAGTAGTGAATAACTATCGTTTAGATTTTCAGAATCGAGAGACTAAAGTAACAGGATATACGTCATATACTTTCAGACAGTCACAGTGCCATCTGAGATTATTCATGACCGACGTGCTTAAACGACGCTGGATTTTGCTCTTGCTTTTAACGTGATTGCGCCTCGCTTTTGTAAAAACAAGTATTCCTATATCTCAAAACTTTGGCAATAGCCGGCGCGTACGGCGAAATTCACCGGCCGTGTGGATTCCCACACACCTTCATATGTGAGCATCGAGAACGCATTGTCCGCGAACGGGGCTCGGCGTTCAGGCCGAACTTTCGACCCGAAACTACTATAATTTAGAACCGCGGAGCAGTTTACCGGCACGCGGACTTCCCGCCACCATCAGTATGTAGCGAAAAATCGATCGCGCTCTTCTGACAGCACGCGCCACACGCTCTGTAATTCAATAACGGACTTGCGGGATAATCGCTGGTTAAAATGGCGCAACGGGAACTTTCATCGAGTAACAAATTAACGCACTTAATCATCTTTGGCTTCAATTTCTCTTCCTTTAATATACTGCACCCATATATTCGTCAATAAGGTAATAAGTCAGCCGAAGCCTAGGTCATAGCAAGATTGAATGGTGGCAGGTAAATCGTTTGACAAGAGCGACAAGCGACGAGGAAGCGCAAGATAGTGAGTGAGTGAGAGGGACAGAGAAAGAGAGAGAGAGAGAGGAGAGAGGAAGAGAGAAAGTGGTGGCCATTAACGCTCCTTGTAATTTGACATTAGCTGTCTTCCATCAGCGACGCTAGCTTAATTACATTCCACAATGCTGGCCGCTTATTGTATTCTTGGACGGAGTTATGTTTCCAACAACGTCACCGACACCACGACGCGACAATGACGTGCGTGTGGAGTGTGGACCCAAGATAGATATAGCGTCCAAACGGGAAAATCTAAACGAATTACTTGGCAGAACTAAAGACGGCAGAGCTAGAGACGCGTGTATATATCTACAACTCTTTAGTTAGCTACAAGTTAAAGTTAAAGTGTCCTTAAGAAACGCAGTACGTCACTATGAATTAGTTTGTACCTCTAAGAATAGCAAACAGATTCTCATCTCGTTTTAGATTAGATTGCGTAACAAACGAATACATCGCAAAACTACGTGACTTTTTTCTGATAACCACCATTCCTAAATATAATAAATCATAATGATCACATGACGTAGGATGTAGCGTTTTTATCATAAATGTATTGTTCCATTGTATCAATATAAATGGTTCTAATTTCGATAGTTCAAAGCGCACGATTCGCCTGCGAGAGAAGTACCTACGGAATTGAGTAAAACTGATACGCAGAGCGATTTTTCTTTCCTTATTTGTGATATTCAATCCTGACATAATGAACGACAGTATAAAGGAAAGAAATATCGATCGGTGTAAAAATATTCAATTTCCTTCAACATGTAAGATACCATAATTTAGTTTCGTAAGTTTGATTTAAAAAATGTCACGAAAGCCTTAGTCGTCGCGCGCGCTTCGCCAAATTGCCTGATAGCGTAAAAAAAAGGAGGAAGATAGGGCTAGAAAAATGACAAGTGGAAAGAGAGAGAGAGAGAAAGATGAATAGATAGGATCGGCAGTGTCGTCGATCTAATTTTATCCGTGTCACGGTGGACCGAACCCGAAGAGGGAGGACTCTCTTTCTCTCTCTTTCCTATACCGTGAAAAGAGAAAACCGAGCTTTTGCGCGATCTGCCCACAGCGGGATGGAAAAAGCTGCTCATCGAAGCTTGCGACGACGACGGAAAACAGAAGCGATCGACGTCATCCGAGGCTCGTTAGGCCTCTGGAAAGCTTTGATCGCTCGGCCGGACGCCATCTCTCATCGAAGAGAGACAAAGAGATATTCCGCGCGTACGTAACATTGTCGTTGGTGTATCTGCGCGAGCGTATCAAACGCGAAATTTCGAATATGGAATGAAAATTCTTTAAATATAACCTCTCCGTATAAAGATCACTTCTTTATGCTTAATTCGATTCATTTTTTCAGATTTTTTTATGAAGAATCGTAGAAGAACTGTGAAAATGGTTGAGTCTACGTGAAAAGAAATATTTACGGTTTCGCGATCGACGCCTTTGAATATCTCATTTGCACGACTCTTGTCATGCCTTATCGTTCTCTCTTATCGACTCTGACGAATTCACGGGTCGACGCTTCGTAGATTTGGAGATAAAGCGAAACATGAGTGATAACTAATGACTGAAAGTAAACGTCGCGATCCCGTCCTGCAATAAATTGCTTGTTCCACGTGCGGCTCTTTTTGTCGTTGTGGTCGAGAACGGTGGAAACGACGGATCATTTTCCGTGACTGCGCTTTTTGTGACGTTCGGATGATTAGAACTAGAGATAGGAGGAGTTTGAGGACGGATGCGATGGACGCAAAGATGTTCCTCGCGTAGTCGATCAAAAAACTTTCACGAGTTACGAACAAAAACGAACAGTACGTCGTTTCGCGGTCGCGAAATTCACGGTGTGAGTAATCGGAGACTGCATTCGCGACAGATTTCCGCAGAAATGTCAATGGTCTCAAGATATTATTTACTTACATATATATGATTGAATCGATTGTTTCAGGAAAGACGTCAAAGTAAACTTTATATTCTTTATAAAAGCTAAAGAAAAGTTGTAGTTATTATTTGTTACTATATCCTTTCTCCTTTTTACAACGCAATGAAAGAATGAAAAATTTTAAGCTAAATAGAAAACCTGTCTTTTAGCGTAATTAACATAATTTAAAATCTTTTTACGTGTATAAGTATAAAGCTATAAAGCTATTCTAATGTTTTTAATTTTGATAATAGAGGAAATTCGGGTAAGGTGAAATACTCTTATCAATAGAACCACCACGTTATCTACAGAATATTAAGTGTTACAATTTAGCGGACAGCAGTAGAATTAGAATAAGCTGCCGGTCCCATAACATAACGTACAAAGCGGCAACGTGCACAACCTGTCGTTAAATAACAAATTAAAATTGAAAATTTGGCATATACCGCATACCTACATATAAACTTTTATTTCGCAGTTAATCTATCTTAACAGATTCTTAATTGCTTTTTGTTGCATGTAAAACTAAGATAGAAGTTTGAGCGGGGAGCACACACTTCTGCATAACGCATAATGCGTAAGCATAAGAAAATTGATTGGTCCATACACATGTGCATAAGGAAATAGACCAATCAATTTTCTTATGCTTACGCATTATGCGTTATGCAAAAGTGTGTGCTCCCCGCTTTATACTCCGTTCAACGAGAGATTGAGAGTAGTTCTGCGCATAGGCGGGTAAAGTGGGGAGAGCGTAGCGCGCTCGTATACGGCATGACAGTGTGGAGGGGGGCTTTCTAGGCCTTCCGTGGGGGGAAACCTGCGCGAGACGGACGAGTTTTCGTCCGATCTACTCTCAATCTCTCGTTGAACGAAGTATAGTGTGGTATATTTAGCAAGTGTTATATGGTTACATTTCTATTTTATACGATAAAAGGTAAAAATAGTGATGTGGGATAAGTCGAGATAATGGAAGCAAAATATTTACGGCTTAACAAGACGAGATTTGAGATCCATGGCCTATCAACTCGCTATCCAAAATAAGCTAAAAAATCCATTTCATGATGGAGAAGCTGGTAAAGATTATAATAAATTACAATAAAATAAATGTATAATATAATTATTATTATAGACTAATTTATTATTAACACCTTAAACACTTATTATTAACGCCTCAAAACACGACAAAAAATTATTTGTTTGCAAGATTAATAAAGTGGTTTATCTTGCCCGACATGGTTTAAATTACCCGACAAAAATCTACCTTCGAAAATTTTGTTATAACATTAAACTCACTATAAATAAACAAAATTGGTTAGGAACACGTTGTAACAAACATTTGGCATTACAACTCAATGCGTAAACAAAGTTCAGCTATCTTTAATAGTTTTCAAGTTATATTGAAAAAGGCTTAGTATGGTTCAAAATACCCGAACTTCCTCTAAAACATTTTACCTTAATTTCGTAAAAGAATTTTTTTATATCTTCTTAAATTAAGCGATTTAACTGATGTGACAGGGTGAAAATATTTCGCAAAAAGTTGCAAATATAAATATTGGTTCGAAATATTCGTATAGGGTAGGTCGGTCATCAAGACAACCCACAGCGACATGCTATTTTAGCTACTTTATTTAATTGTTGCCGACGCATCTCCTGAGTAACACGAATCGCATGACTGTGAAAATGTCAGTTGGTTTCATTGATATATATATATATGTATATACATATATGACTGAATCAATTGTTTCAGGAAAGGTATAAACCACGGTCTTACACACAGGTCTGGAAACTCAGACCGATTTTGGTGGTGGGGGATGGTCGTTTTAGCAAAGAACAATTTATTTCACGGCGTTGTCACCATGCATCGCTGTCATCGCGAAGTGTAGATGGTAACCCATGGTAACGTGACAACAATCTTTTAATTGCGCTTAATTCAAGTGCATTTTTGAAAATGACATTTCATGACATTTTTTGATGACATTTCTTTGAGCACATTTCTAAGTTGAAAAACTTTTTTCAGTTCTTGAGGACATGGACAGCGACATGGATTGAAAATAACATCTTTCTTCTGTAAATCTTTTTTTATATGACATTTTCTTTCTTTAAATAACTGTCACAGTAAAAAGGTTGGTATCGACCTTAATTGTGTGTACAACTGCATTGATATTTCTTGAAATGAGAATGTAAATATTGGGAATATACTTGTAAATTAACTATGGATTTTCAAAACGGGTTATTATTTACTTCATTATTTACTTCCTAAAGACTTATAGCCTTCAACTTTTTAATTAATCTTATAAAACCAAGGCATACATAAGGTGAGAATCAGAATTAATACAAGTCGACGGCGCTCATACCGTGTCATCTTTAAATAGTGTAAATTAAGAATAAATTATCAATTTATTAATTTGCGCATTCGTATAATAAAAGATTTCAATCGTTTTTTCTTAATACAAAGTTATTTATTATTCCTTTCCTCATTTAGAACTTCAATTATTGCCTATCTGACACTCACGATTTTGAATTTACTAATTACTATTTCCGTCCTTGTCCCACCACATGGTACACTGACCGATGGCAGCGACTCTTGCGGTCACAAAGCGAGTTATTTTCTTCGTCGCTAAGACGACCATCCCCCACCACTAGAGTTTCCAAACCTGTGTGTAAGACCGTGGTATAAACTGTTAAAGGTAAACTTCTTTCTAAGAAATAAAAGTTGCAGCTACTATTTATTACTGTATAGTATATATGCTTTCCTCTTTCCACAGATTATTACAATGCAATAGAAAAATGGGAACTTCTCAGATGCATAGAAATCCTATCTTTATTGGTAATATAATATCTCTTAGCGTGGATAAAAAACTATCTACTAGTCTATATATGTATATATCATTCATTTTCATAATAAAATTCTTTACTTAAACTTCGTAAAAATATCTCGTATTCCTTTTCGAACTGACCGATTTAATAGATGCGAGAATATGAGAAAATTTCGCAAAGACTTGCAAATATGAGCGTCATCAGCGTCGGTCCGAGGCATTTGCGTAGGCTAGGTCGGTCATCAAAACGACCCGGCGACACGCTCCTTTAGCCTTTTAATCGTCGTCGACGCATTCCCCGAGTACGCGAATCGCATGACCAGCATGTAATTAGCCCTCCTGTAATTTCGCCTCGCGTAACGCGCGCATATAAAGACCACATAAAGGGCCAGATGGCAGGCTAAAATAAAAGAAAAAAAAAGAATGAAAAGAGCAAGGAAGACGGAGGCAAGCATGCTGTAATTTTACTCGAGCGTACGTACAATATTAGACAGGTCAGACGCGATTTTTTTTAGAATCATAAACGCATACCGCGGTAATGATGTGCACATCATTCGCCATATTCGAGCAACGGTAAATGACAGCTTAACATTTATACTGCATTAAAATCGTGAAATGCAACACAAGTCCATTTTTGATATTTTATGCGAGTCGTATCAGTTATTTTATTTTTTTTCTGAATAAGTATTATTTATATAATTATTAGAGATGTTACATAACATACTGTACAAACTAAAGGAGCATGTTTCTAATATAAATCAGAAAATGTACAATAAATATTAAATATAAGCCTAATTCAAAATGATTATTTATTTTGTTCACAAATGATTATCAATCTTGCTTGGCCCCCGAGATCATCAAATCTCACATCTTTTGATATTTATCTGTAGGCCATGTAAAAAAAGTGATATAGAAAAGATTAATAGGTACTCAAGCTGAATTAATACAGCATATTAAAGACGCGTGTGAAGAAGTAAGCAATAATCATGGTTTTCATGCGACTACTCAATTCATTTTAGATCACACCATACCGTATTAATACCAAAGTATATCAATTAGAATAATTTATTGCGATTTTTGTTTTCTTTTATTTTCCATTTTAAATAAAAAAAAATTGAGAAAAAAATGTTCCAAAAAATTGTGCTATTATTTATAATCTTTAAACACTTGTAGATGGAAAACTGTTTGAAATTGGACCACTTATAAAACATGTTCTACTTCAATTTATATTAAAACATTCTCCTTTAGTTTGTACAATATGTCGTGTAACACTTTGTGTGTCCATATAATATAAAAATTTGATTACCCCTCTCCGTGCTTCAGTTCCTAGATGAAAATCGTTTGGCATATTTTAGGGCTTCGGTTATGGATGGCGTAAAGAAGTGTTTACCGCGTCTTTAGGGAAAACGAGGATTAGGACAAGCTCCCGCGATGCTTCTCAGAATTTTTAATAAGCGATATCGACATTCGCGGATTTCCGTAATAGCGCGACACGTAAATCCGATGTTCGAACTCGATTCGAACATAGGGATAGAAGGGGAACAAAAAATCGTCGCTCGACATTAAAATTGCAAAGCGCGCAGACAGAAAGCGTCCTGTGCCCAGCTTTTCTTCGATCCTCCCCCCTCCCCTCTCTCTCTCTCTCTCTCTCTCTCTTTCTCTCAGCCCTCTCCCGACATTGCTCGTGATTGTCCCCGAAGATCCCACTTCGACAAGTAGCACTAAATGAAAAACTCGTCGTCGTGAAGATGCGTTTGCGTTCGTGGATGCGTTATATTAAAATCCACCATTCTTCGACAATGGCATGCCGGATGAGCGGGATAGAGATAAGAGGGATCTAGAAAGGATATTCTTTTAGTCACAAAATCATCCCTTCCGCGCGTCAATTTGCACGAGCGAGAAAACTCGGTCATAATAAAGATAATGTAAGACCGATAAGTCGATAAAGCCGAAAAGGCTGATAAACCGAACCAGTGCGAACGAAGACTTACTTCGCGGAATAAAGTTTCGCTTTGAGATTTCCTTAGGAATTGTTTGAAATATATCTAACGTTAGTCTGAAGTGAATTGATTATAATAGCTAAGAGTGGTTGTAAATGACTGTTCGAGACTTTCAGTAGAAGTTACTTCTAGCGGAAGGGTATAAGAAGAAGAATGAAAGGAGTCGGAATAAGAGTAGAATAAGTCCATAATCTGTAAAATTTCCTTTAGATATATCTTCATATTCAAAGTGGGCGTCGTAAATTATGAACTTGCTCCACTTTTTTCCTCCAAACTCGCTGTCGAATATAAATCGGTATTATCTGCCTGTAAAAATTTATACTCATAAATGTATAATTAAACATTAGCATTGGAAAATAAAAAAAATGAGAAAGCACAAGAATTACAAGTTGTACTATAAACGATTAAATCCAGTATTAAAGATGTAAAAGGTACAGATCCTAATAAATAATGAAAATACATTATGTAAAATAATCATGATTAGATGAGAAAATAGTTTGTGATACAATGATTATATTAAAACAAATTCAATGTTTATATATATATATATAACCATTTTTATCATTTATCAACTCTTCCCAGAGAAAAGAAAGACGTCTTCCACGCGTGTAATTAAAATAAAATGTTAAAAACAGATTTCCTCGTTAAATGTAGAATCTGATTTCTGTATATTTTAAGACGTACCGGTCTTTGACATTTCCTCTGCTATCTCGACAAAGTGAAATTAATGATTTTTCGGAAAACCGACATCATCGGAGCAAAATCGTGGATTGTCGGACCGCCGAGCGTTAGGCTCCCCCGGTAACTTCTCGCGTTCGGACTTAAAGATCGTCGTTGCGGATCACGCACGGCGCGGCGGTTCTGGCATACCGGGTCTGAAACGAAGAGTCGTCGGTCGTGCCGCGTCAGACATTTCGGATAGTATCGGCGATCGAAATTTATGGCACGCTCAGAATTGGGCCGCATCGATCGGCGCTGCTGCGCGCCGCCGCGCGATTTGCGCGCGTAAGCCGTCGTATCGGTATCAGCGTCGGTGTCGGTGTCGGTGTCGGTGTCAATGCCGGTATGGGTATCGGTATCGGTATCGTACACGTAGGACATCTCAGCACTGAGAATCATCGAAATTCGAAACAGTAAGATGAGATCGCGCGCATAAACAAATCATCCTTTTGCGTCGCGGCGGTAATGTGGATATGGGTGTATGTGTGCGTGTACAGGTGTATGCGTATGCGAGCGCTTGTAACAAATCCGTTCATGACCAACGTTTCATTTCGATCGAGAAATAATGATCGCTCTTTGAATTATTTATTAACTATATATATATATGTATATATAAATAATTCATTACTTGAAATCGTAATAAACAGATTAGCCCAAAATTAGCTGATTTTTTTGTCTGTGGATTTGAACTGAAAAAGGCAGAGGTCGTTAATTTCATTTTAAAAAGGCGTTAATTTCATTAATTAACTTGCGTTATTGTTGTTGTGTGGTGTGTGTGTGTGTGTGTGTGTGTGTGTGCGCGCGCGTGTGGAATACGTTAATATCTTTCATTTGATTAAATATACGGGAATATCATGTTCTTTGCGGGAAAAATGATTTAAAAATGTAACAAAATGTACGCGGCAAAAAATAAATGCACGAATGTACTGACATATACACCTACACAAAATAAAAATATATAGGTCTCAGTTTAGCCGTTATTAAAAAACGCCAAGGAAAACGAAGAGAAGTGAAGGTGATAAAAACGATTGACGTATTACCGCGACTTTATCTCCGACGGCCAAACGGTCAATAAACCAAACCAAATTAGCAAATTCGAAATTTTGTCGCGGGGCATAGGCTCGTCGCGTCGTCGCGTATAATTGGCAAGTCGATGGCGATTGACTGCCAATGTGCTCGCGACAGGTTATAAACGTCGCGCGCAGCGACGATCGAACCTGTTCGTTTCAATTACAGACTCTCGACAGTCTCGACATTTCGTCTCTCTTCTCTCTCTCTCTCTTCTCTTTCTCGCGCGCGTGAGTCCCGCGAAACGCGCTTCGCGCGTCGAAAACGCGGTGGAACGAAACGAGAGCCTACGGCTGAAAAGCGACGGGGGATGATCGCCTTACCTGCGGACATTCGTCTCTCGGGGGATGGAAGGATGATGGGAAGGAGGAGGCGCAAATCCGTTCCCGAGGCGGGCGCGAGCTGCCCGTCGAGAGTAGAGACTGGCCCCGCGACGACAGATGACAGCTAAACGATCACTACGAGGGGAGCGGCGGTGGCGGCGACATAGTAGCCTGAGTCTGAGTAGCCTGTGTGGTAGCCTGCCTGACGGCCTAACGGCGCGGGGGTGAATCAGGTTCGTAGCGACGTGAGTGGAGACGAGCCGGTACTGCCGGTAGGCCAGCCAGCCGCGCACCAACTGCAAAAGCCGCGCGGAAGCGGCGGCAGCGGCATCCTCGCTCCTCGCGACTTGCGACGTCGCGCCTCGTCTGATTATGCTTATGCCGCTGCCACTGGCCGGCCGAGCGATCGATACGCGCGCGCGCGCCGCAGCGAGCCGCTTGCCGCTTACTCCGCTACCACAGTCTGTGCCACTACTCCGCTTACAATTACAAGACAAGCCACCCCGTCACGTCTCCACGTTGCTCCACGTCTCCTCGCCCTCGCCCTCGCTCTCGCCTCTCGTCGCGTGGCGGTCTCGGCCGGCCGCTATCAGTAACCGGATGGCCCGCGTGTCGCTAATTACCAACAGTGACGCATGAACGTCGTTGTTTTCTCGTATAGTGTATGTATGGCGAGGGCAGCCACAGGAATGCGAGGAGTGTAACGTCGAATTACGATTGATATAAAAACTGTATATATATAGTATATACGCCAAAATACTTGATACTTACTCGTGCCACATATTATATTTCTAAATATAAAAAAAGAACGAATATGGAGCGGAGTTATAATTGCAGAATAACGTGGATGCGTATTTATGGGGCTGGCATCCTCGTTGGCGATTTCTCGGTCCATCTTCGGTGGGATTAGTATAGTTGCGCACGATTGACCAATGCGTGCGATGAGATGCCGCGCGAGACATTCGCGATGATTTTGCCCACGCGCGCAACATGCGTTTTTATAAAAATGATGACAATCGCGATAGAAACCACAGGAGTTGACAGGAGCAATTCGAATGCAACTCTCCGCGGGCGTTGCGACCGCGACTTGCGACGCGGAATTTATCGAAAAGCGATATCATGATTCTTCAAGTATCGATACCGTTGACGTAACGTGAACCGAACGCGGTAGTTGTACTCGACGCAAAAAATATATGAATATTCAAGATGTTTTTACTTAATTGTAGAATAACGACGCGCATGTATATACATACCTGATAACAATCGCGGACTCGTTGCATTATCGATGCACTTGGATTAAAACACATGGCGAATATCTCGGTTGATCCCGGGCGCAGAAGCGAGTCATCGATACCGAAATAACGATCTTGGCGTATAATCGCGATTGTGCACAACATCCACGTTGGGTATATTTTGTGAGAGACGCCTCCGATAATCCTTCGGGAACGAGATTCAGTTATTTTACATAGTTATAATCGTGAAAAACGGGACCAGTTTGAATGCGACTTCGCGATCTGTTGCGGCGCGTTCGGTAGCTGATTCGATATCTATTGGTCAAAGCAGCAAACCATTCGGCGCAGTAATTGCGCTCAAAAATCAAATTTGAAATGATTTTATAGATACTAGACATACAGTCGAAGACCGTATGTCTTATAGGATAAGACATAGTCTGTACAGACTTATATGAGCATATAAATAAGTCTATAGTTATTTGTGTAACAAGTGAGGTAAGATGAAAATTCCCGGGTGCGGAGTTTACGCACGAGCCGAAGGCGAGTAAACTCCGCACCCGGGAATTTTCATCTTTACACACGGCTTACACTCCCTATTTTATGTTGCAAGTGCCTGGAAAGTGGTCTATCACGCACGCGTAGCGTGCGTAATGGGGCACTTTCCATGCACGTGTTGCATAATATATAAGTTTTCGAGACAGCTAATTTATAATGATTTATTATTTAATATAATTTCCAATATTGAAAATGTTAAAATGCCGAGACACATGCTGTAGAAAAATAGAATCCCAAACTTATTTACACTGTTATTTGCGTTAAAAATCCTCCAAAATATATTTAAAACTGTGACACGTAAAAACGAGGTGTGAGAATACAAAATATAAATAAAAAATCAATGCGTAACGTATGCAAATAGTCTGTTTTTGATCTTTATAAATCTGATAGACGTATAGAGAGGGTTGAATGTTCCCAATCGTAGATTTCGCTCATTTGCTACAACAATGACATAACTCAGAAAACAAAATTTTCCAAAAAATAAGTTTGAATGTTTTGAATCATTAAAAATTTTTAATATTATACTTTTAAATGCAATTTTGGTACAAGAACTGATTGTAGAGGAACAAAAATATCTAGTTATATATTAGCTCCCCATTCAGTGTATTGAATTTTCACCCTCTTTTGCAAAGAGTTCAAAAATAACAATTTGTGAGTTATGTCATTGTTGTAACAAATGAGCGATTCGTTTTTCTCCAAGAACTAAGACTCAAATTAAGTTGTAATGCCGTTAATGATGGTAATGATAAGTAGAATAGGATTTTAATATCATATTAAGTGAGTCATAACCGTTATGATGTAACAATCAAGTAAATAAAAAATGTGCCAATATATGGTCGGGCTGGATCTTTTGTGTCTAATAATATTTTTCCACGTGAATTTATGCATGAATTTTAATAATTATATTATTATATTTCACACGGTGACGCGTGATCTCGTGCAAGAGCAGTTGACTCTAGTCGGCAAATCCCGATTCTCGTTCCACATATACTTCAATCTTCGACCCCCCGATTCTTATCCCATTCACATTTTATAAGTCATAAGAGATTGAGGCGTAAAGGCCTGTGTCCACGATGCTAGAACTTGGTCCAAGTTCTCGGACCAAGGGAAAGTTACTAAAACTTGGATCGTGGACACACTGAACTTGGAAGCAAAACTCGAATAAAAACCTCGAATGAAAAAATGCGGCACGTCCCATTTTTTCGTACTAGTTACTAGATTCATACGGATTCAATTCCTTTTTGCCAACATTATTACTTTATAAAAAGCTAATCAATGATGGTCAATGTGACGTTGGACAACGGAAATGTATATAACTTTCATAAATCTTAAATAGAGAAAAGAGAATTATATATATATATATATATATATATATATATATATATATATATATTCCACTTGCCTGAGGACATACTCAGCTCTCGACCCTACATTTTTTTACTATAACGCTATCTAGAGTCATCAAAGTACAACTACTTCTATTTGAGAACTTGAATCGAGAACTTGGACCAAATTCTAGCATCGTGGACACAGGCCTTAAGACTAATGAGCTCGAGCTTGTAGAAACTAAACTTATTAAAAAGCCCAGAGAAACTAAGCAGTAGACAACGGTAAAAGACAATATAAACTGTATATATATATGTATTAAATTTCGTTGAAAAGCAGTTATTGATAAAGCAAGTTTTCAATCTTTAAAAGCATCTCCTACTAATCTTCAAAAATAAAATTTCTTAGATATACAGGGTGTCCCAAAACTGGACCGACAAACTTATAGTTTAGGGTAGTTATAAAAAACGCTATAACAAGCATTTTTTGTCAATAAACTCATGTCCGCAAATGACCTATTTTGGCACTAGAGTGAATCAAAGACTAATTTATATCTAGCTAGTTGAAGTACATTATTTTCAGGGATCATAAATTCATAAATCGACGTTGCAATTTCAGTATGGAAATAAATGGTCGCCACTTTGAATAACTGTTTTCAATTCAAAAACCAAAACGGTTTATTTGTGGACATGGGTTTCATTGATAATAAATGCTTGTTATAGTGTCCTTTATAACTACACAAAGTTTTTCGGTTCAATTTTAGGACACCCTGTATATACGCATGTAATAAAATATGTATATACAGCGTGGGCCAAAAGTCTAAGTACAGTCGAATATCTCGTAAACAATGCATTTTAGAAAAAAAAGGTTCAAACAGATCTATTTACTGATCTTATCAGTTTGATATTAAGTGGCGTCCTTAAGGTCAAGTTAGGGTTTAGAGTCACTTTAAATTATATATATATATATATATATATATATATATATATATATATATAATTGGACCTTCTATTAATTACATATTATTGTAGCCTTTGTCGAGACATTTTCGAAACACTATAATAAAGCTCACTTTTGTTAAGAATTTCCTGAAATATTTTAAATTTTATCATGTTTTTAATACAGTTATGAAATATCTCGTAAAGTATTCACTTTTCGATGACTTTACCTTGAGACTTTTATACGTAGAATGAAAGGAAGCGAATAATAATATTAATTTTTATATTTGCGATTTTGCAAAATTTAATGCGTCTACAAAACGCAATAGAATTTTTTTAAATCTCTTTTTTTACAACAATCGATTCCTTTCATTCTACGTACAAAAGTATCAAGGTAAAGTCATCGAAAAGTGAATACTTTACGAGATATTTCATATTTTATATTTAAAATATCATGACAAAATTTAAAACATCTCAGGAAATTCTTAACGAAAGTGAGCTTTATTATAGTTTTGAAAATGTCTCGATAAAAGCTACAAGAATATGCAATTAAAAATAGAGGGTCTAATTTAAAAAATTCAAAGTGACTCTAACTTGACCTTAGTACGCCACCTAAGATCAAACTAGTAAGATCAATAAATATATCTTTTTAAACCCTACAACTTTTGTCTAAAACATTTTTTTTCTAAAATGCATTATTTACGAGATATTCGACTGTACTCAGACTTTTGGCTTACTCTGTATAATTATAAAATGTCTTACTGAATAAGATATATCTTACTAAATATATGGTGGTGGCCGCGTGTGCCTCTAAGATAGCAGCTCAGTATCACACTAATTAGCCACGAGCGGGCAAATGCGTTTTCTCGCGAGTGCCTGGCCACGCCGACTAAGTTTAGAAACAAATTCAGCAAAAACTCATTGCCCTCATCGGCCGATCGATGCTACCACCAAGAGTCGTGAGCACATACTCACGGAGTTACCATCCAACTCGCAGAGCTGCGGATGGTATTTTTAAGAACATATCTCATCGCACCCACCATCACCTTACATCCATACTCCTCTCCATAACATTGTACTATCACGATTCATTCCCCAAAGTGGCATATGTTATAATTGAACACAATTTTGATTTTTACGAAAGAAAGTACAATTAATTGTTTTATTTTGGATAGGACATTTATTGCAAGAACCTGATTGAAATTTTAACGATTATGAACGTCTTACTCTGGGAATATATTAAAAAGAAGGGAATTTTCATAAATTCCCGCTTAAGGAATATTCGCGAGATAATCCTTAACGTTGGATGGATCCAATTTTCTGAATCCGTTCGCGTCACAAATGCCAACTTCAATATTATCCGCAGTCATCTGTCCCTCAAAGCCTTCCTTTAGCGTCAGGATGGCAGTGTGAACGGCATCGTCCAATTCCAGATCCTCACTGTACCTCTTTTCGAGGAACGTTTTGCCATTAATGAAATTTTTACCCATTGCGGTTGCTTTCCATGCGAAATATGTGCCAGATGGATCACATTGGAACAAATAGGGCCTGTCATTGTCCCAACCGCAGATCAGAAGAGACACTCCAAAGGGTCTAACACCTCTACAAATTAGCAATGACAACAATTTAATACTATCGCTTACTTGATTACCTCTTACTACAGTCAGAAACTGCACATTTACATTCGGTTAGATAACTTTTCTGTATTTAAAATTTAAAAATATATAATTTTTAATTTAAAATTTGAGTAAAAATACAAATGGTCAAAGACTAATAGCTCACCCAGATTGCGTGTACTCTTGCATGACCATCGCAACGCGTTGCACGAGTTGCGCGGTCGGGATAGGTTCTCGATACACCAGAAGATACTGTTGTGCCATTTTCCGTGCTTGCTTCACTAGTAATCGGTAATCTGGGCCCATGCCACTGTAGACCATGCCGATGTGCTTCGTGATCATTTCGACCTTGCTTACGCTATGTTCGTCGTAGAGGATGGACTTGTGCTTGTTTTCCGTAGCAAGAACGACGCCGTTTAACGCCTTGATGCCGACGCTCGGCGCGCCGGCGGCTACCGCCGCCAAGGCATATTCTATTTGCACTAATTTGCCCGATGGACTGTAAAAAACAGTATCATTAATCGTATGAATTACATGATATACAAATAATTATAAATGTTATGACATGATCTTGTACTTTTAGATTTAACACATATGCTCCAGAGATTTTGACAAGTCATCCTGTCATACGTTACGTTTAGCATTTTCAAATCTTAGTATACTCGAACAAAGTGATTATTTATGCATTTGTCAACAAATCGCCAATATGAATAAAACGCCGTTAATTAAGCAAAAAATTTGCATTCACAATAATTAAAGAATGTGCTGAGTGTAGGCTCGATTTAGAGGTTAGGATTGGTTATGTTCAATCTGGTTTTCAATGGGATCTATCTCTCACCGCAAACACAGAATATTGGCTTAAAACATATTGTTTCGTACGCAATTATTGCGTTACTGTAACTGTATTTACCTAAAGGTTGTTAACGAAAAACTGTATCGTTCCGAAGCCATGACAATTGCTTTGCAACAGTACGATGAGTACGAACCACGAACGGCACGAACAACAGCGTTAACGACACGATCACACGCACACGTATACTGCCATAAGAATACATACACATATATACATACATACATACATATATCCATGGTAGAAATACAAGGGTATGCTCTTGCGCATATTGCCGAACCCAGCCAATCAGCGACTTTTCCAACCTTACGTCACACTGAGCGGCACATTTAAGCAGCGAATCTATAATAGTCATTTATAAAAGCATTTTGAGCGGACAATATGTGAATACAAAATAATGTTGATCATTTATGTGAGAGAAAATTCTGTTTTATAAATAAATAAATATATATGAACAAAAATATATAAATATAAAAAACGCACGTGACATACGGATAAACGCTCATCGTTTCCCGAATTTGTCTCTCGTTGTAGATGTTAGAAACGTTATTGTTATTTGACGAATTTTATAATTATTTTATGTGGATTTGTCTAAATATATGATATTACAGAAAATATTATTATTATTAAGAAAAAAAGAATTGTGTGCATTGAATAAAAATCATTGCGACGTACGGAAAAATTTCACATAAAACGAGATTTTAATTTCCAGTCATTTATTATTAAAATTCTGCGAATTATTAGTTTTAATCAAAACTGGTCGGAAAACGATTGGAAAAGAATTGTCAGCTGAGACGCAAAACAAAAATATATTGTGGCGTACGACATAAAGAACTATATATGCAGAGGAAAGATGCAGATAAAAGATCAAATAACAATAAATGCAAATATTTAATATACAGGTTTTTTATTAGTAAATTTTGACATCTTTCTTCTTTTTTGCCTGTGATTTGCGATTGCAATCGCTCGGTTCATTTCGCGCAGCCTAATATATGTCCTAGTCCTAATGAGGCATAGTAATGCCTCTCTCGGTATTTTAATTTTCAATTGTGGTTCTATTATTTTTGCTAAGTTTTGAAATATAAGATTTTCTTTATTCAAACTGGATCCGTGATATTTAGCAAACTCAATATTCATTATACGAGCACATTGTAATAATTTGTCACTCGGACACATACATTTTCCTCGCGAAATAACTTGCAGCCAATCTTGGTCACCCGTTGTTTCCAATTGACGCGTTTCAATACCTAATGTTTTATCTGTGCTTTTAAATCTAAATGCTACGTATCCGGCTATATATTTTGCTTTATATTTTGCTGGTGTCTGTTCTTCTGTACTGGACGATGCTGCTGTCTGTTCTTCTGTACTGGACGATGCTGGTGTCTGTTCTTCTATACTGGACGATGCTGGTGTCTGTTCAACATCCATCGAAACTTCATTTGATACAGGCAAAGGCATTGTTTCAGCTAACACATTTTCGTTTGATGTTAGTGGAGGTACTGCATGGAGATGCAACGTCGGGATAGCATCAGGATGTATCTTCCTAGTTCGTATAGGTGAATAACCTAGTAGATGTTGTTGTAAGGGCTTCGTAAAAGCTTCATCAGCAAAATGCTTCGAACATATCCTAGCTGAAGCAAACAAGGTTTAAGATTCTTAAATATATGCTTATAATAATAAACAAGAGAAATCTATACAAAAGTACAAACCATATTTTGGTGAAATATTTTCTTTTCCGCATGCTTGACGCCACTTATTAAACAGTGCTGGATCCTTTGGGAAGGAAAAATATTTTATTTTTTTTCCTTCGATCTTTCTGGTCTTTGCCGGATAGTTCCCACACCCTTTCACATTACACGCCATTGCGTACACTGTAATAATCACAAACGAATTACTCGACATAAACAGCGAACCGAGCGAACGCAGCCATTGCGAATCACCGAGTACATCCGATTCATTCCGATGCTACACGAATATGACGTAAGTTTGTATAAAAGTGGTGGGAATGCGCAGTGGTCTGACACGGTATGAGCATACCCTTGTATTTCTACCATGCATATATCACACTACAAATCCATGAAGTTGGTGGAGTGGGAGTGGTTCGACAGCGTCCGAAAGTCGCACGCGAAATGTTCCTAGGAACATCTCTAGCAGAGAGGTTCTCTCTTTGTCTCTAGATAAATAACACACTTGCTTGTTTATTGTTTGCAAATTTAAAGAATAAATAAAAATTAATATAATTCTTTACCTACTGTATAAACTTACTCGTAAATGTATAAATTTTAAAGAAAATAAAGAATAAAGATAATAACTCAACTAAGCTAACACAATGTCCAAAATCGGGAACATAAGGTACTACGTCAAGGGTCGACAGGAGTAGAGCTTAGCTGCGAGAGAGTCTGTATAGTGTATTTATTTATTATAAATTTTTTAAGAGCCAAAATGGAAAATCCGGCTATGTAGCGGGTTGCGGCTGGTCTTTATACTGATTAAAACGAGCATAATTTTAATGATTGAGATTCATTAATTAATTTGGCTAAAATTTGGGAAAAACCGTTTCAAGCAGCTGCTTTGGCAAGGAAAGCTGCTTTGAAACGGTTTTTCCTAAATTTTAGCCAAATTAATTAACGAATCTCATTAAAATTATGCTCGTTTTAATCAGTAAGATCAGCGCCGCAACCCGCTACTACCGGATTTTCCATTTTGGCTCAGGGCCGATATCACTGCAGTTTCCGATTAACGTAATCCCCGATTAAACTCACTCTGCGTCTCTTTCTAACTATCCCCCTAGAAAGAGACGAATAGTGAGTTTTATCGGAGGATCACGTTAATCGGAGACTGTGATAAAATTTATAATAAATAAAATACGGACTCGCAGCTAAGCCAACCCGACAGAGGTCTCCACCGTGCCAATTCGGAGTTCGGCCGTGACCCTGTCGACCCTTATTAAAGACGTCATTAAAACGATGTCCCAATTTTCGATATTATTGTTAGCTGTACTGAGAAAAAAATATTTATTAGGTGACTCCTAATAATAACTATTTACTTAATTAATATAATACACATATTTATTTAGAATTAGATATTTTTATTTGAATTAAGTAAATAGTTATTTGTGTAACAAGTGCTGTAATAAGTTGGAAATTGGACGTGCGGGTTGATCGCACTCACCTCCGGCTCGTGCGTCCACTCCGCACGTCCAATTTCCAACTTACAGCACTTGTTACACAAATAACTATTATTATTGCTAATAAAAACATAATACTCTGCAAAGGATAGAGCTCGCGTTAATAAAGCGCGGCAATATAGCGTTCATCTCAAAGTTTGACATATTCTTAAAAGATACTCTCTTTTCTTTACTTCATCGACTATCTTCGGAATTAATTTGAAATAGAGGAAAATCGCGCACTCGATTGTCGACGTATCGTGTCATTTCGACGAAGCGAGGACCGATTTCGCTGATTCCGCTTTGCTCTGCGTCGCGAGAGGGAAACCGCGGGATGACAGCATGACCCAGGACCCAGAGTTTCCTCGTCGATTGTTTACGCGATACATCAAAACGTGGCGAATTAGCGAATATACGAGTATGAATTGACCCGGACCGATCGATAAGAGGAAAGAAAGATGATCGGCGACACGGCGCAGATCGACAGGGAGCTCGTTGAATGGATCGATGGCATCCCGTTTTCGAAACCCGCGAGAAACTTGACGAGAGATTTCTCGGATGCCGGTAAAATCTCTGATTTCAGGCCGGTTTTCGCATTAAGAGTGTTTTTGACAAATTTAAAGGCCATTTCGACTAAACTTCGATTAATTCAACCGGCTGTTTAAAGTAAAATTTTTAACTATATATATAATTGATTGAATTTTTTCCTACATTAAACAATGGAAAATTAATAATTTCTGTCAACAAAGTGGTGTAAATGTTACTTGATTAGTTTATCACTATTTATAAACTAGCTCAGTGTTATTAAAATAAATAAAAATATATAGTAAAATATATATGATTATTAAGGTAGAATTTGTTAAATTCCAGCTAATTTAAAAGTTTAAATTATAAGAACGTAAAATTCCTAGAATATTTTATATTAAGTCTTATTAGATTCTAATCTCTTAGATTCAAATTGTGTGATATCAATAAAATTATTAAAATTATTTTAAAACTTTAAAAGCACAGAACACACAATTATGGAAATGTTAGGCTTACAGTATCTTGAGTTTATTGCACCCTGGTTTTGAAATGCCAAGTAGAATTAATCAGAATCTGATTGAACGTTGTTTTACTGTCCTTTGACAGTTCTCACGGCGGAGGTCCTCAAGTTATATTATCCCCGGCACGTGGAGCTTCACAATTATGTTCCGGCAAATAGTGTAAACACAAAGAGGGAGAACTGGAAAATGTTGAATCGAAAGGTGCTCATGAAACTTGACATGAAATTGAGCAGCGATACGATCTATCAATTGGCAAATGGGTCGCAACGTGCAATCGAGAAACTCTTGACCAAGTTGAGAATGAAAGTTCTGAAGGACGGTGTTGAAATGCACAAGTTGAAGCTCAAAGATGTAGAAGGTAGACGCGCAGATATTAAATAATCACATTTGCTTAACAATAATGCTTTGGCTAATGTCTCATTCAGTTTTAAATTTGATGTGCTCTCTACAGAAGAGAAGATTGGAGATGGCTCGCCGGAGAACGATGGTTACCTAAAATTGCCAGTAGAAAGTTCAAACAAGTTTGATGTCGATAACGAAATTCGTGAAATTAAGCCGTCTAAATTTACGTGTCTCAAACGAGGAATCCTCGTTGTCTTCAGTTGGATTATGTGTCTCTTCCGTATATGGAACATCTTCAGCTGTTGCATACCTTCTCGTTTTCGCAGGCGTGAGATATTTAATAAATAAATAAGACAATTTTTTTGTGATTGATAAAAATTGATAAATTTTCAAACGCATTTAAAGCAGGCGACGCGCTCGTAAACGTCACAACGGAGCGAATTGAAGATGCAAACGGCGAAAATGTGCAACGTACGATTTATTCGGAGTTGAAGAAGGACCTACGCGAAAAGGAAGAAGTGATAAGCACTTTAAACCACAAAATCGCGTATCTGGAGAGTTCAATGAAACTCAAGGATCTGCGCATCTCCAGTCTGGCGGGACAGATTTTGCAAAACGCTGTCGAAATGGATCAGTCGGCGAAGTCGCAATCAATCGACGGCGTACGCGCCAAATTACGTTCGCGATCGCACAATTTTCATGAAACTAAAGCGAATTAGAAATCCGTAGTAATGCAAAGTTGCAAGCTTAACTGTGAAATAAGAAATAAAAAATTATTGAGATTTACTGTTTTAATTATTTATTATATTGCATGTAACATATGTAATAGAGGCTTATTCTCTTTAACACATTATGACTTACAGTCTTCTTTTAGCTCAAATTAGGCCATGTAGAAATTAAAAAGTCGAATTTCACTCGTATAATTTAACTTGTTTGTTGAACATAGTCGCTTTCTATAAGATAAACCATGGCTCAGTTAATCAAAGCTTCTGTTTTTTAATGGAACATAATTAAGTATCATATCGTAATTCTTTGCCGTGTATCGACAATTGTTTTGTTTCGACTTAATAGTTTGACTGATTAATTAATTAATTTTTTTATAGTTGAAAGAGAATTGTGCGAACGTATATACATATATATATTCGATTACATTTTAAAATTCTTTATTTCCTTTTATCTTTATATCACATTTTATCCTATATCTAAAGATTATGATGTATCAAAATTATATACAAGAATAATAATTTGAGCTTTAAGAGAAATGTTCTTCGCACGCAAGAATGCGCGAAGATTGCGTTCGAAATAATGTCGAGTTCATTCGTCGACAGAACAATATGTAAAATTGGACTGTTCAAAGTCACACCAGGAAAGTTGCATCAAGGCCATTTTCTCATCATCGTTTCTCACCGCGAGAAGTGGGGATGCCGATATTGTCCGCTCACCTATATCTGAAAGGGGGTCTCGGTGCTCTCTCGTTGGTAGTCAATAGTATATCACCGGCTCTTGGATCGTAACGGCACACGAAATACTGGAGAGTTTTAATGAGAGTTCTGCTATAGCGCATGTGAGTACGATTATGTAAATTCGATTAACGTATCTTTCTTATACAGTACATCCTTGCGTACATTTATTACGGGATTTATTGGGAACTCATTCTACGCGGGAAATTCTATTTTTATAGAAAATATAAATAAACACAAATATATTTTATTTGCTTTGATCGGGAATATTGCAACGATAGAAATATTGAAAAATATTTTAGATATTTTTTATTGTAAATTTAAAAAATAATGAATTTGACAAAATATCGAGATATCGACAGCTATCGAAATGAAGGTTGTTACAAGACAGATGCATGATATCACGCATAAAAAAAGATCTTTCATCAGAAATTGATCTACAGATTTTAATACGATAGATTTAAAGGAAAACTATATTCGTGACATGGTTATTAATTCGGGACAGAAAGTGGGAGACATCGGAAAAAGAGAAAAGAAAACGTGAGCTCAGGTAGTTCATTTTCAGTGACAAGTTTAACAAAATTGAGTTTGACTTCTTAGCTGATTGTGAGTAACTTTGTTGCATAATGAAGGGGTAAAAGGGAATATAATAAGATTGTTTTCTCAAAAAAGAGATGATTTCCTATGTTAAGATATTAATTGATTAATGTATTCTAGAAATAAAATATACGCAGATGTAATTTCATTATTTGAGGAAAAACTTTGGCTCGTTAATATTAAAATTATACTAAACATTCCATGTTAAAGTTTTCTTGTGAATTTTGTTACCACATGTATTATAATAATTGATCAAATAAACATTTAACAACCACTTACAAATAACACATTTTTATCTGATTCTTATATAACACGTGATTGTTATTTTTATTTCTTGTTACCATTATTTTATATAAAAACAAACACTTATTATTCATATTATCTTATATTATATGATTTTCCTTGAAACAATTATAATCGATTCTGTTTTATTTCAAAATTTACTTATTATTAATTGAGATTAATCGATTGGCTTTCTTAATAATAATATATTTATCGCTTCACGAAAAGTTGTTTTTTATATCATGCATCTCAAACTATTTTACTGATTTATTTGATTTTTAACAAAGTACACTGGATAAAGTCACACTGAAGAATAAATTCGGTATCTGTAAAACGGTATATATGGTCAATGACCTTCTTGTACGGTGCAGCACGCTGCAGTCACGTAGAATCCGGATATACTTTCGAGCTGTCCCGACCGTTCCGACCAAGCTATAAAAATGTAAAAGCGAAGATTTGCCTCCTTAGAATAAAAAATTCGCATTCAAGGCGACGCATCTCGACGCGCTTTCTCTTTTTCTAAACCCGCGGCAATAAGATTTACTATTACAGAAATAATATTACCGAAAGTAGCATAAGTTTTTAATTCATCCCAAATACTTTATTAGCGTTGCTATTTTAGAAGTGTATTTTAGAAGAGTATTTTAGAAGTGTATTTTAGTGTGTACCTAATTTTCTTGTTTTTTCTTATTATTATTTTTTTTCTTTTTTTTTTTAGTAAAATATAATACATTTATAAATAATGTCATGTGCAATAAGTACATTAATTAACGTTCAATTTTAATATAATATTTTTGTATAATTTTGTTTAGATAACATGATATTAAATATCATTCCTTGCACGACGCTGCTTTATTGGATCGCGGCTATTGTGTCGGGTGGTGTAATATTGCTTCTGATAGGCCTCCGTTTGTACGTTTTTTGCACTTTGGGCATTTGCAAAAGTAAAAACCGTATGGATGGTAAAACGGTAATAATCACCGGATGTACCTCCGGTATTGGTAAGGAGACAACAAGGGATCTCGCCAAGAGAGGTGCGAGGATCATTATGGCATGCAGAAACACGGATATTGCTAATCAGTTAAAAGGTTTCGTAACTAAAATAACTATTATTTTAATAACATTGTAATGGAAGTAGCCATGATAAAAATGCGATAATTATCCTAGTTCTAGTTAATTCTTTATCTTTTTTAAAAATTATCATTGTTATAAAAATTTCTTTTATTTATTCTTTCATTAAAATTACACGGAAATATGTAGGCGTAAAAAACACTACGGGTTATTATCTATGTACAATTTACTGAACTTAATTGATTGTAATTTAATATTTCAATTACAGTATTGTTCCGACTGAATTGTCTATGAGCAATGAATGAGTAATGCACACGTTAGCTTATATAATTAGAGATAATGATGTCGCTTAATTATAATTGTAAATCAAAACGTGGCCACTGAGTAAAGCTGGTTTCTATCGTTACACATGCATTTAATTATTATGTAAAATGTATTTAGGCTACCTGCATAATTCTCTGAACAGCATTTCCTCGTTCGTCATTAACTTATTTCACAATTATGTTATATAGGATATATAACTTTACTAACTAATAATCATATAAGTCAAATATAACACATAAAATTTGAGATAAATAGATACACATACAAAATGTCGTATTTGTAATGCAAAGTTAAAACAAAAGCAAGAAATAAGATCTCTCCTTATGATATTTCACTCTTGGGGCCAATTAAAGCCATTTATTTTCAATTACTCCTGAATTCAAATATTAAAAGCGGTATATTATTGCGATATAAGCAATGTGAAACTCTACATTTTATGTAGGGATATACTTTTCGATATATGTTCTGTAATAAATAAATGTGTCTGACATACACATATATTTTATATGCAGACGAGATTGTGAAAGAATCAAACAATGGCAATATCACAGTCCGTAAATTGGATTTGTCATCGTTGCAATCGATCAGAAAGTTTGCGTGGCAGATAAATCAAGAGGAAAGCAGATTGGACGTGTTGATCCATAATGCTGGGACTGCAGAGACTTTCAGGAAAATAGTTACGGAAGACGGACTAGAACAGACTATGGCTACCAATTACTTTGGGCCATTTTTGCTGACGCATCTTTTAATCGGTAAGAAATTATAACGCAAAAACGTGTTTACTAATTTGTCTATTGTGCTAACGCATTTATTTTGTGTAAAATAAAAATAGAATATTTCTTTATTCGGTCCGTTGGCACATTGTGTTTAATTATTATAAATGATTTTAAATTGTAAAATAACAATTTACTACGCAAATATTGTGTGTGTGTGTGTGTGTGTGTGTGTGTGTGTGTGTGTGTGTGTGTGTGTGTGTGTGTGTGTGTGTGTGTGTGTGTTATATATCTACGCTTATATATACACAGAAAAGAAGGAATACTTACTCTTGATTTGAAAATATCCTTAGTTTCAACATTGGAAAAGTTGGAAATCTTAAAATGAGATTATATTGCGTTAAACGAAGAAAATTTTCTTGAATAAAGTCATTATATAGTTCAACCAAGAAAAAAAGTGTTGAAATAAAAAGTTGAAGATCTACATCTTATAAGAAGATGTAGATTGTTTCGTATATACGCAAGATTACTATAATTTTCTTATAAGAATTCCAACATTTTATTTCAACATTTCAACTTTTTATTTCAACATTTTTTTCTTGGTTGAACTATATAATGAGTTCATTCAAGCAAGTTTTCTTCGTTTAACGTAATATATAATCTCATTTCAAGATTATACATATATTCTTGCGTATATATGAGTATAAACAGTGTTGATTTGACACTGTTCTTTTTTTTCTGTGTATATATATACAGGGTGATTCAAAGGTTACTGCCAAACTTAAGGAGCGTATAGAGGGATCAAAATAGAACAACCTGCGATTAAACCTCCGATTCACCACCGTTTTTTTACTGCTTTCGTTGTCCCTCTGGGTCCGTTTTGTCCAGACCTATATTTTTTTCATTATAAGCTTTCAAAAAATTTGAAAAAATTCAGGGTTACTTTTCAGGATCTCTACTACATTATCCAATATAGTTAAATGTTAAAAGTTTTTTTTAATAACAATTAAATGTTTAAAAAAATGAAGAAAAAATCGAAATTTGTTTAAAAAATCATATCTTTGCAATAAGTAAATATTAAGAAAAGCTGTTGCAGGGTTTTATACTTCAGACCATGACCTTTCAGAAAAATACAGACTCATCTGTCCCGGCTTCAAAAAGTATATTTATTTTTAGGCCTGAAAGTGGGGTAATTTTATAACGTTTTATGTATAGACAATAAATGAAAGAAAACAATTTTTTTTATAAATCATTATTTGTTACAAAAAATTAATATTATTGTAAAATAGATTTTGAATTTTAAATAAAGTATACAAAAAACGAATATAACAGAAATAATTTATAGAGCGCAGTCGGTACAATACTGCCTTGTCGTAATGCTGGGACTGTCAGTCACGTAGATAGTAATATATTTCCTCAACATTTCTTTCCGCCATACTAGATTTCAGTACATAAAATTTACTTACTTGCGCGAAACACTAACGCCGTGACCCCCCCTGGGTCCATTTGAGCACAATCGTAAAGACTCGACGCTGTTCAACGACAAGCTGCCGGATCCTGGCGTCCCTTGGTGCGTGAGTTCTCACTACTAACAACTTTTTTTAGACGGGGAGTCAGACCTGGCTTCTCTTTATTTCGGAGATATTTGAGCTCAAAAAGACCCAGAGGGGTGACGGAGGGTTAAAAATCTATGTTCTCCGAAGTAAGTTCCGGATGTATTAGTAAATAGTTCCCGGATGCCCCTGGTAACACCAGGTTAGGCCACACGTAGGGTTTTTAGCCGGTAAGAGTCCGGCATAACCATCCGCCCTTCCGCGGGGGCGGCGGTGGTACTCATAATTTTCCCTACGTTAAAAAAATAAAAAAAAGTGTTCTCCGAAGTAATCCTGAGTCAGTATAAGTCTTTGAATATTTGGAACTCGAATAATATACTTATAATGAAATAAATCGCAATTTGCTACTCTTCTACTAGCTTTATTTTGTGTTTATTAAGGTTTTATTAAGGATTACGTGAGATTCCTTTTGGAATATTTAAAGGAGTGCGCCAAAGTTATGTTCAATGATGCAATGCTTACATTGAATTCGGAGGTCGCCAATTCAAACACCTTTTGTAAATTCAGTTTGTGTGCTAATGTAATCCTTAACAGAACCTTAATAAAAACAAAATAAAACTAGTGGAAGAGATGAAAAAATTACACACGATAATTTCATGGCATATATTATCCGAGTTCCATACATTCAAAGGCCTGTACTGAGGATTACTCAGGATTACTTCGGAGAGCATACACTGAGAAAAAAATGTTGTAAATTTGACTAAACTCGTTTAGTTGTAGTGATTTGTTTAATGCAAATATTAATATATTTAAATCAAATATACGTGAGTAATATCAAGAAATTCTGAATCTATTTAAATATAATATTTTTTGAATTAACAAATGTTAGCTTGACAGCCCGTGACCACTGCATTTAGTTGAATCAAATAATATTTCTTTGAATCTACGATTTTTTTTTCTCAGTGTAGGTTCCTGATCAAAAGTTATTCTATTTTGACCATTCCATACGCTCTTTAAGTTCGGCAGTCACCTTTGTACATATCCATTAGTCACTTTTATCATTTATTTCTTAATCCCTTTTGAGTAGCAGAAAAATAAGCACCAAAACAAACCAAAAATGGCAAGATAAAAATTCAAAAAGACAAAAAATCTTTAAGTAGCAAGTTTTGTGAAAATCTTGCTAACTGGAGAAAAATAAAACGATGTGCGCGTATATGTGTCAATGCCACTTTTGGCACATCTTTTTTTCTGCACGTAATGCGGCGCGTCAATGCCACTCAAGGGATTAAATATATATATTAATTAGTCACCTTTTATTATTTATTTCCCTGAATATATATATATATATTATATATATATATATATATTCAAGAAATATAAATGATAAGAAGTGATTAATGAGAAACCACAGTTGTATGATAATGAGGCCGTTCAGTTTTTATTTTATAATTTACGCAAAATCTTTAGAAATAATAAAAAGCGCTATTATTTTATATCTACGTCATTCACCGGTAGATAAAGTATGTTTCTTTATAATTACGTAAATTATTTCGTTACAAGGAAATCTCATTATTTACAGATTTATTGAAACAATCGAAACCAAGTCGCATCATAGTGGTTGCGTCAGAACTTTATCGATTAGCGTGTTTAAATCTTGACAATATTAATCCAACATTGACCTTGCCGGCGTATCTGTATTACGTATCAAAGTATGCGGATATAGTCTTTACATTGGAGCTGGCGCGACGTTTAGAGGGCTCGGGAGTGACGGCAAATTGCTTACATCCCGGGATGATAGACAGTGGAATCTGGCGAAACGTACCCGCTCCGTTATCTTGGGGTTTGAAATTAATAGTTAAGGCTTTCTTCAAAACACCCAAGCAAGGCGCACATACGACTATTCATCTCGCAGTTTCTGACGAACTTAACGGAGTTTCGGGAAAATACTTTATGGATTGTGCCGTAAGAATTATTGTTGATCTTCTAAAGCTTGATTTTTTTCCCCAAAAAACTTCAATATTTCAAGAATTTTAGCGATATATGTATATAACTTTTGATTCTTTTAATTTAACGTTAAATCCCGCGTTAAATGCTCTTTCCTTAATTCTTCTTAAAACACTCTAAATATATTTTAGGAACGTGGATTATCGAATGCTGTGAAGGATCCTGCTAAAGGCAAGAAATTGTGGGAATTAAGCGAGCCTCTGGTGAGGTTGCAATCATCAGACCCGAAGATTTAAATGCAATCTTTTTTGTAAATTTTTATATAATTTTTAGCATTTGTTATATAAGTAACAATTTTTTGTACTTAAGATATATTTTAATAATGATTTCACTTAACTTGCCAGTACAACTTGCCTCATAATGAAGTATCGAAACTTTATTAATAAATATTTTTTATACTAAAAAATAATTTTGCAAATATTATAATTTTGCAGAAATAACTTTTATTAAAAAAGAAACTTTTCTTAAATAAAATAATGATATAACTGTATTTGCATATGTTGAGTAATAAGATTGATGTATGTATGTACTTTTACTTAATGACTTAATCAGCTAGGTCATCAGTAGGTATATGTATTGCACATTACGAAATCGGCTGTAGATATCGATTTCTATTTCGAATTCAAAGGAAACAAACTGTCCCATTTTTGCATTCTATCGGGATAAAGTCCTGTCTTCATTCTTGGTTCCTCAGAGATTTCTAGATAGTTGTCTTTCTCTGGTAAGTAAGGTTCCCATGTAACATTCTTAGCCAAAGCTGGAGATACTGGCTGTCCAGTTTGAACGAAATTCGACCACATGCTTGTCATAAGTTCTACTGTAGGAATTTCCGGGTCATCGTTTTCGAAGAATGGAAATTTGAATTTCATGAAGAACAAATATTGCAAATCGTCATGATGCACCACGCCTTGAATGATAAAATAAATAACAAATTTTAGTTACACATAATTTATGCAGAAGTTACAAACATCAAATCGTGATATGTGCTATAAAGCAATCTGAACAATTTGAATCAAGCAATTTGAATAAAAAAGTAAAATACAAGAATAAAAATAATACCGTATGGTGTGGTTTCGTTCCACATGACAAAACTGTATCGTCCTTGATAAGAAGACACATAAAAGTAGATGGGTTGGTCGGTGTTTTCGGCGATTAATTTTACAGAACTATGCATTGGATATGTAATTATTGCATCGGTGTTGATCTGAAATACAAAACATAATTATATATATATATATATATA
>NW_020225216.1:416011-430288 GCF_003070985.1 Temnothorax curvispinosus | reverse complement strand
ATATTGCTTGAATTTATGTTAAATTGTTTGAAACTGCAGTAATCACGATAAATTGTTGCATAAGAAATTGTTTAAAATATTCTATCACAATGAGCTATTATAACTATTTCTTTTTCGACTCTTTTAAGTTGCGTTTGTCTAAAAGCACGGTAAGTTTTAGTTACATGGTTAAAATCGAAATTCGCAGCGTAGTCATTCTGATCGCTACATGTTTGTCTCTTTGGTTTACACGTAATCTCTTAGCTAGGGCAACGCCTGTTATTGTTAGCAACAATACGATCATAAGTATCAAGAAGAAATATCTTCTTGTCGAATTGATGAAATAGTCCCGAAACTGCTGTCCACTAATTTATGGGTTTTGCATTTACCTGAAAATTTGGAATTTATACAGCTGGGAATTGAAAAGAAATCATAGAACAAAGTTAGTGATAAGCTATAAATGAATCGAGACAGCTATGATATTATTTACTTCATGCATGTTTTGATTTAGATAGAGATTAAAATTTTTGCAACATCTCACTTGTTGTGGCATTGATATTATTTAATTGTAGATAAAGGCAAGGTATGAGATGTTAAACTAGAATCCGGTTTCTGTTTTCGTTGAATAGATTGATTTAAAGTCACGTCTGTCTGTCTGTACGCGAACTACTCATTCGTTAGTGGACCAAATTTTTACCATAAGTATATGAAATAGGGGTAGAATGTCCCGGGGATGAAAATGTCGCGGCTTTTTTTTCGTTACCGATCTTTTTGGAAACCGGTTCCGAAATTTTTTCAAATTTTACGAGAATTAATTGATTAAATCTTAAAAAATTGTATATGAAGTAAGGGTAGAATATATATGTCCCAGAGAGTGCCATAAAGTGTACAATTTTTCGTTACCGATCTTTTTTGAAACCGGTTACGAAATTTTTCCAACTTTTCAGGAATTAATTGACCGAATCGTAAAGAATTGTATATGAAGTAGGGGTAGAATATTTCCCGGGAATTGCCATAAAGTGTATATAATTTTTCGTTACCGATCTTTTTGAAAACCGGTTCCAAAATTTTTCAAATTTTTCTGGAAATAATTGACCGAATTTCAAAGAATTGTATATGCTGATTTTTTTGAAACCGCGAGTTTAATTTTCCATTAATGTACTGATTTGTTTTAAACGTTTCCGATTTTTGTTTAAAAAAATGTACGTGATTTTTTAAAAAATGTACATTAAAAGATGGTCAGGATGATCTATTGCTAAGAGCAGCACTAAATTATGAAATGGAGGAAGCTGCAAAAGCAAAAAAAAATAAATCTTTTTTTTTATAATTTTCGGGAATTAAATCGTTCATAGGTCGATTAGTTTTAAATGAAATATGTTGTATGTAGGATTTGTTACCGATTTTTTGGAAACTGATTTTTCTAATTTTTCGGGAAATAATTAATCGAATTTTAAAGAGTTATATATGAAACAGGGGTAGAATTTTCCGGGGAGTGCTATAAAATGTACGTATAATTTTTGTTACCGATCTTTTTGGAAGCCGATAACAGAAATTTTTTAAATTTTTAGGGAATTAACCAGTTACTTCAATTCGTGACTGTCGCGAGCGATTAAGACCGGTTTTTGGAAACCGGTTACGAAATTTTTCCAATTTCTCGGAAAATAATAAGTAGTTCGCGTCAGACAGACAGACATACAGACGTCAGGTACTTATATATATAGATAGGGGTAGAAAGAACCAAAGAATGTAATAGAATTAGAAAAATTGCTAATAGTATAAAGTGGTTTACGATTTCTGTTAAAAAAAATATATACGTGATTGCTCCAATTTCCGCAAACTTTGAGATATCAAGCTGAATTTTTTTTTGAATAATTTTTTTAATGAATAATTTTTATGGATAATTTTTTGTTACCAATTTTTAGAAACTGGTTTGGAAATTATTAAAATTTTGAGAAATAATAAGTATTAATTGACCGATTTTTTTGAAACCAGTGTTAAAATTTTTTAAATTTTTAGAGGATTAGTTTAATTTTTTATTAATGGATAATTTTTTATTAATGGATCGATTTTCTTGAAACCGGTGCCAAAATTTTTCTAATTTTTTGTTGATGATTTTGATGAAATTGGTACCAAAAGATTACTAATTTTATGGAGATGGCTACTATGGGATTGAAAATTGGGTTCTATGGGGTTCTATTGGTGCTCCTAATTAATGAGTGAGTTTGGGGAGAGGGGAATAGATTTTGAGCTCGCGCGAAGCGCGGGCGAAAAATCTAGTATATACAATTTCTGATCCTTCACGAAAATATATTACCTGATTATCGGGATTGTTGCACCTTTTGATTTGCGTGTTAGGTTCTTTTACCAGTTTTTCATATTTAGAAGCATTCATTGACTGAGTGTCACTATTCATATCGCTCTATCGTAGACTTCCTTCTGCAGAAACAATCTGTTTTTTGATTAATAGGGGTACCTTAATATGCAGGCAGCGTTGAGACTTTTGTTAAAACTACGTGTCATTCGAATTATTAGAGGCGGATTAAGAATCCGTGACTTTAGAAATTTTGAACCAAACTTAACCCTCAGTTACCTTACGTTTTTACACCCCGATTACAGGGTCTGAGAGACCCCTGCCGTTTTCTCCAGCTTGTATCTTCAAGACAAATGCATCAATTTGAAGTCTTTTTTTTTAATCAATGCGTCTTTTAAAGATCTACAAGACTGTGCAAGGTAGATTATTCCAAATTAAAAAATATAAATGTTATTTAAAAAAAAGGAAGACGTGTTTTTCTGAAAAAGCGAAAAAATTTGCTTTTCTTTAAATTGACGTAGTACTGACTAAAAAAAAATACAAGGGGTTTCTTTTACATGATTCGAAAGGTCAAGAGTTGTACTTTAAGAAGAAATTAGCGTCATAACAATTGGTTCCAAAAAGTATATTTTTTTTGCAAAGTGAAGTTGCATGATTTTTGAAGAAAATTGATCAAATATCATAGTCTCTAAAAAACGGATTTTTTTTTTAAATCGTAAAACTTGCGACCTTGGGAATGAAATATAAACATGTAGATGAATAACAAAATATTTTTCAAAAAGTTTCATATAGTTAATACAAAATGGCGGTTATGGAGAGATAAAAATTCATGTTTTTTTATATAAAATCAGTAAGAATATTAAATAAATGTAATAAAAATGCATAAAAAAATACTTTATTTATTAAAAATAGACACATGAAAAAAAATTATATTGCGACGCGCAAGTGCTGCATATTTTTGCGACATGTTCGTTACACATGGGATTGTACCACATTGGCCATTGACTGAGTGCGAGACTTTGTCTCCATTTCTGTATAATAATAATAATAATAATAATAATAATAATAATAATCTTTATAATAAAAAAATAAAACAGTTTTGGTTAAAAAAGTTTTGTACTAGAGTTTACTTGAGAATGTCGCAGCTGCCGTAAAATTAAAATATCTTGACGCTATAATAAGCTACTATAGATATTATATTTGATTCTGTAAACCAATAAAATCCAATATTTTACTATTTATACAACACAAAATATTTTTTTCTATCATTATATTGCATAAATACACTGTTTTTAATAAGATTTACTTATTTACTTGTATTTTGACAGTAATCGTTTTTGTCACGATATTACCTCACCAGGGTCTGAGTGACTCTATATCGTCCCACTTCTCGCTGTCTGCCGTGGCTGCTTCGACCGAACTGACTTTCGCACGTCACCACTAGTCACCAGGCTAGTGCTAGACCCTTCAAACTTTTTCCCCCCCCGGGTCCGGAATCCCCACCACTACGCGTTCAAAAAAGGCGCGAGTTTTAAATATGTCTAGGGTCATTTAGACCCTGGTGAGGTAACTGAGGGTTAAGATTTACGTGTTGAATTTTTGATAGCCAAAGCAATGGTTTCTTTTTTCGATTTGTTATATTCAATTGTAATTTCGATATTTCCCTATCAAAGAATGCGGATATAGTCTTCACATTAGAGCTGGCGCGACGTTTGGAGGCCTCGGAAGTGACGGCAAATTGCTTACATTCCGGGATGGTAGATAGTGGTATCTGGCGAAACGTACCCGCTCCGTTATTTTGGGGTTTGAAATTAATAGTTAAGGCTTTCTTCAAAACATCCGAGCAAGGCGCACAGACGACTATTCATCTCGCAGTTTCTGACGAACTTAACGGAGTTTCGGGAAAATACTTTATGGATTGTGCCGTAAGAATTATTGTTGATCTTCTGAAGATCTTGATATTTTCCCAAAAGAACTTCAATATTTCAAGGATTTTAGCGATATAACTTTTGATTCTTTTAATTTAACGTTAAATGCTCTTTCTTTAATTCTTTCTAAAACACTCTAAATATATTTTAAGAACATGAGTTATCGAATGCTGTGAAGGATCCTGCTAAAGGCAAGAAATTGTGGGAATTAAGCGAGCCTCGAATCTGGTAAGATTGCAATCATCAGACCCGAAGATTTAAATGCAATTTTTTTTGTAAATTTTTATATAATTTTTATTATTTGTTATATATGTGACGATCTTTTGTACTTAAGATATATTTTAATAATAATTTCACCTAACTTGCCAGTACAACTTGTTTCATAGTGAAATATCGAAACTTTATTAATAAATACTTTTTATACTAAAAAATAATTTTGCAAATATTATAATTTTGCAGGAATAACTTTTATTAAAAAAGAAACTTTTTTAATATAAAATAATGATATAACTGTATTTGCATTTGTTGAGTAATAAGATTGATGTATGTACTTTTACTTAATGACTTAATCAGCTAGTCAATTAGAATCAAAAGCCATGCGATCCAAGCTTAGGTCTTTGACAGCCTTATATTAGTTTCTGTATACATATATATGTCTATATGTATACATATAATTTTTCCAACAAACTGCGCGCCGATTATTTGTCGGACTTAAAACACAGTAATTGTTAGAATTAAAAACCCTTCCCTCCCCGGAATTAAATCGACTTGATTTAATAATCATCTAAAAACTGTAAAGTAATTTATTGCAAAAAATATTACCTCAGCCAGGGTTCGAACCTGGAACCTCCCTCATTCCGTGTAGAGCGTCGTATTAATTTTTTTATTTATGAATGTTTATTGTGCCAACATACATAACTAGGTTTTTTTTAAACCAATAAACAAGTTTACATTTTTTCTATTTAACTCGCTGCAAGTCAAAGTCAGAGAAGTGCTAGTGAGAGCAGATTTTCTAGAAGGAGCAGAGGGGGAAGTAGCTATGCGAGATCCT
Organism: Temnothorax curvispinosus; assembly: GCF_003070985.1. NCBI lineage: Eukaryota > Metazoa > Arthropoda > Insecta > Hymenoptera > Formicidae > Temnothorax > Temnothorax curvispinosus. The sequence goes on along the minus strand of NW_020225216.1, from coordinate 425,019 downwards.
TGGTAAGTGAGGGTGGGCTAAGTGACATAGAGGTAGGCAAGCTTAAGAGATGGATGAAAGATAAAGAAAAGGAAGATAGATGGAATAACGTGGTAATTAGAGAGATAAATTTAGAACAAGAAAGAGACTGGAAGGAGTAGGCGCAGAAATTTTTAAGAGATAAATTAGGTGTAAGATGTAAAGTAATAAATGTGAGGAAAAGTGGCACGGTTACCGTAGTTAAACTGGAGGAGGAGGACAAGAAAGAAGTGATGAGGAATAAGTACAAAACTAAAGGGTGAAAATATATTCATTGAAAATGATCTAACCTGGGAGGAAAGGAAGGTACAGGAAGAAATTCATAGGTGGGTTAAGGTACAGAAAGGTAAAGGGGTAGAGGTTAAGGCAGGTTTTGCGAGAGTAAGAATAAATGGAGTGTGGAAATCGTGGGAGGAGGTATCGAGGAATTTGGAGGATAGAGATGGTAGTGGGGGTAGTCAAGCGGCAGGAGGGGATGAGGGGAGAACAAAGGAAAATTTAGCGAAGTGAGCCAGAAGGTGGTAGAGATAAGAATAAGGGAGGATAAAAGGAAAGGAAGGGATGAAATTAGGAAGGAGGAGAAGGTCAGTAAAACGATGATAAGAGGTAGGAAAATCCTATTTTGGAATGTGACAGGAATAAATAACAAGGATATCGATTTTTGGGGTTATATTACAGATTTTGATTTCATAAGTCTGAGTGAAACATGGATTGATTCTGTTAGTTGGGAGACAATCAAAGTGAGGTTACCGGATACGCATATTTGGATGTGTAGTAATGCTACTAGGGTCAATAAGAAAGGTAGGGCAAAGGGAGGTTTTATTTTAGGTAAAAGGAAGGGATATATGGGAGAAGGAAGGATCAGAGTTGATTAAGAAAGAAGAGGAAGGTTTAGTTTTGTCAGAAATACTTGAGGAAGGTGAAATAACAAATATCATATCAGTATATAATAGGGAGGGTTGGAACAAGATGGAGGAGACGTTAGATCGGTGGATAGAAAAAGTAGATAGAGAACTTGTGATTATAGGAGGAGATTTTAACATCAGAACAGAAGAATTAGGTGGCGGGGAGGAAGAAGAGAGAAGGTGGGAGAAAAAAAGTAAAGATACATTAATAGGTAATAAAGGCAGGAACTTAGTAGAATGGGTTCAAAATAAGGGATGGTACTTGCTGAACGGTACAACAAAAGGTGATGGGAAGGTGAATATACATTTATAGGTGCTAGGGGTAGCTCCGTAATAGATTATATGATTGTTTGCGAAGAAATTCATGATAGAATTAGGGAATTTAAAATAGATGCGAGAGTGGACTCAGATCACATGCCTTTAGTCGCGATGTTAGATGTAAGAGATAGGGCGTTAGGTAAGAATCAAAATGTACAGAGAGAAGAAGAGAAAGATAGGAATGAAGAGGCAAGATGGAAAATATGCTGGGATAGGGAGGCTATTGAAAGTTATAAAGAGAAAACTGAAGAGGCTATTTGGGAGGATGATTATCAGAAATTGTCAATTGAAGAGAAGTGGAATAAACTTCTTAGATAATTCAAGAGTCTATGATAAGGAAGGAAATAATAATTAGAAAGAGGAAGATTGGTTTTAAGGATTGGTGGGATAGAAACTGCACTAGGAAGAAAAGAGAAGTGAAGAGGATGGACATGAAGTGGAGAAAAGGAAAGGTAGGAAGAGGAAGATATTTGGAGGAAAGAAGCAATATGAAAGCGATGTTTGAACAGAAGAAGAAGGAGAAGAGAAGCAAAGAAGAAGAGGAATTGAAGATCCTAAGGCAAGGATCAGAGGTCTGGAAATTCATTAATAGGAAAAGGAAGAAAAAGGTGTGGAAATAAAATAAAATTGGGGGTGCAGAATGGATGAAGTATTTTAAGGAGCTTCTCGGAGGTACAGAAGATATGGCGGAAGACAAGGAAGGAAATAATAGCATGGGAACTGAAGAAGAAGGGCCTGTCCTAATAGGCTCACAGTTGGAGAAAAAAGAAATAGCTAAGGCGGTGAGAAGATTGAAGAAAAACAAGGCTGTAGATGTAGATGGAATACCGCTTGAAGCTTGGCTGTATGGAGGCAGGGCAGTTAGGAAAGGTCTAATAGAGGTTCTAAATCAGGCCTGGAAGGAAGAAATCTTACCAAAGGACTGGAGGACCTCGATCATAGTCCCGCTACATAAAAAAGGGGATGAGAACATAGTAGGGAATTATAGAGGTATTTCTTTTCTATGCTCGGCTTACAAAATATACGCTGAAATTATCAGAGGAAGGTTAGAGGAATCTGTCGAGCAGAAAGGCTTGCTACCAGAAAGCCAAGCCGGTTTTAGACGAGGTAGATCAACTATAGACAATATTTTTGTGCTGGATCATCTAACTCAGAAGGAAGAAAGGAAGGGTAGGAAAGGTAAAGTTTATGCACTCTTCGTGGACCTAAAGGCAGCTTTTGACAACGTTGAGAGAAGACAACTTTGGAAGATTCTTAGGGAAATGGGAATGGAAGAAGAGCTTATAGGAAAGTTAGAAAGGATTTACGAGATCACAAAGGTAGCGATTAGAACAAAGGAAGGTACGTGTAACGAAGAAATTTTTTATAACAAAAGGAGTTAGGCAGGGCTGTGTTCTGAGCCCGCTCCTATTTAACCTGTATATTGCGGAGATTAGGAAAGCATTAGAAGTAAGAAACATAGGCGGTGTGCAATTAAGAGATGTAAGAGTGTGGTCGTTAAAGTATGCAGACGATATGGTATTTTTAGCAAAGAATAGGGATGCGATGTTAGATATGATGGATACAATTAGGAGATTTTTTAGGAAAAGAAAAATGACTTTATGTACGGATAAAACTAAGATGGTGGTGTTCAATAAGAGAGGTAGGAAAAGGTAGAAAAATGGAAATGGGAGAATAAAGAAATCGAAGAAGTCAAGACGTTTAAATATCTAGGGTTTGTATTTAGTAGGAATGGTAAATATACAGAGCATATTAAAGAGCTGTGTAGGAAAGGTAGGATGGCGGCTAACAGGACGTGGGGGCTAGGGGAAAGAATTTGTAGGAATGATTTTATTAGAAGAGGGATGCTATTTAGATATTTAGTTAGGAGCGTGATTTCATATGGGGTGGAATTATGGGGTTGGGAAGAAAGGAAAAATTTAGAAAAGATATTGTTGGATTACGCTAGATGGGTTTTCAAATTACAGTTTTGCACGCCGAGATATATAATGTCTAGAGAATTAGGGTTGAGCAAATTAAGGATAGGATGGGGAATTAGGGCTATGAAATTTGAAGATAAGGTCAGGGAAACAAATGAGGAAAGGTGGATTAAAAAGTGTTGGCTGGAGAAAGAAAGTAATGATTGGAACGATAGGTATGGTAAGGAAAGAGAGAAATATTTTAATAGAAACGGTTGGAGTGTTGTGACGGTGGAAGTCTTGAGAAGAGAGGGGAGAAATTTAGGTAAAGAAATGTGGAAGAAAGATGAGGACGTACAGAGGCAGTTAGAGGAAAACAGGATTTTAGATGCAAGGTATAACAAGAAATATAAGGAGCTAAGTATGGATTTGGAAGGCCCAAGTTATTTAAAGTTGGATAATTTAGACAGGCAGGATCTCGGGGATAGTATCAGAGCGCTGTTAAATTTAAGATGCGGGAACTTAGAATCAGGTAACAGGTATTGGCTAGATGAAAAGAAACAAATGTGTATTTTTTGTAATGAAAGCAAGGATAATATAAACCACTATGTTGAAGATTGCGTTAAGATAAAGGATTGGTTTACAGTATTAGGAAAGGATAGTAAGAAAAGGTTGGAAAAACTTTGGAATGATAAATTGGACACCACCAAAGCGGAGGTATTGCTAAAAGTTGTTAGGGAAAAGGATGCGAAAGAAAAAGAAAATAGATATAGGAAGTCAATAGGTTGTGAGAGAGGCTGTGAGATAAGTAGTTAGTGCAATAAGATTCAATAAGAATCAAGGCTCGTGCTTTGTTAAATAAGTTTAATAAATAAATAAGTAAAATATCAAATATTAAATGTGCCATAATTTGTAATCTTTAATTTTGTAAAGTTGTAATTTTAATAGGTTATTAGGTATTTAGGAGTATGAGGAGGAGTGTGTGTGTGAGTGAATAAGGAAATGATTGTAAACCAAGTCCACTTTCTGGCTGTTATGCTAAAGTTAATAAAATATATATATTTAACTCGCTGCGGGCTCCTTTGAGCATCTCTCAGAAATTCTGTACTTTCAGGTAAGTGGTGTTTGTCCTTATTATTTATCGGGTCTTATATATATATGTAGTTGATCCGCGAACGAATCTGTTAGCGTCGTACCAATTCGACCACCGAGGCATGTGGTAATATTTATCGCAATAACCGGTTAATAATAGTTTGAAACGTCTTTCTCAGGCGACGTGAATAAATAATAATAAGAGAAATAGAATCGTAACGATATACAATCAATTAGTATCAAAAGCCATGCAATCCAAGCTTAGGTCTTTGACAGCCTTATATTAGTTTCTGTATACATATATATGTCTATATATATATACATATAATTTTTCCAACAAACTGCGCGCCGAATATTTGTCGGACTTAATACATATATATAGACATATATATGTATACAGAAACTAATATAAGGCTTTTGATTCTAATTGATTGTATATCGTTACGATCATATTTCTCTTATTATCATTTAATCAGCTAGGTCAGTAGGTATATGTATTGCACATTACGAAATTGGCTGTAGATATCGATTTCTATTTCGAATTCAAAGGAAACAAACTGTCCCATTTTTGCATTCTATCGGGATAAAGTCCTGTCTTCATTCTTGGTTCCTCAGAGATTTCTAGATAGTTGTCTTTTTCTGGTAAGTAAGGTTCCCATGTAACATTCTTAGCCAAAGCTGGAGATACTGGCTGTCCAGTTTGAACGAAATTCGACCACATGCTTGTCATAAGTTCTACTGTAGGAATTTCCGGGTCATCGTTTTCGAAGAATGGAAATTTGAATTTCATGAAGAACAAATATTGCAAATCGTCATGATGCACCACGCCTTGAATGATAAAATAAATAACAAATTTTAGTTACACATAATTTATGCAGAAGTTACAAACATCAAATCGTGATATGTGCTATAAAGCAATCTGAACAATTTGAATCAAGCAATTTGAATAAAAAAGTAAAATACAAGAATAAAAATAATACCGTATGGTGTGGTTTCGTTCCACATGACAAAACTGTATCGTCCTTGATAAGAAGACATATAAAAGTAGATGGGTTGGTCGGTGTTTTCGGCGATTAATTTTACAGAACTATGCATTGGATATGTAATTATTGCATCGGTGTTGATCTGAAATACAAAACATAATTATATATATATATATATATAATATGAATTAATTGCGATTAATTTTATTCATATCACTATATTAATTATATTCATATTGCTATATTAACAATATTTAATGTCCCAAACATGCTATTATTTCATAATATATTTTGTTTTCTTAACAATTTACGTACATGTGCCAGACCATCATAAGTGTCTGGACCAATCGGTTTGTCGTCAAAGTAAAATCGACGCAGTTCGGTACTTATATATCTAGACCGAGGTGTATCTCGCTCGTACAAGAAAGTAATCGGTGCGAGTCTGTACCAGTCATTGTTCAAATCGTCTACGATCGAATTATTCCCGAGTTCGTGTTGCTTGATAACAGCTAAAAATAACCGACAAAATATATTATTATTACTACATATTTATTAATTTCTGTGAATTCAGCCACTATTCATAACTTGAAAATTGAATGGCAATGACACGAAAATACAAATACAAGATTCTTACAGGTGACCACACCGCCAAACTCGTCTTTAGTAACTCCTGCGATCAGCGGAACCTTGTGGAACTTCCCTTTCTTAAAAAGTTCAATGGGCTGTTCGGGCAAGAATCTTTCTATGCCGTGAACCTCAGGTTCTACTACAGGTGTCCATATTAATATTGGATAACCGTACCACTCCTAGAATACCGTAGTAATGCTAAAGATTACTTTTTTACTCTTAAGCTTTCTTCTTTTATATCTAATTGCTTAAAAATAAAACGAATCTCTACGTTTTTTAGTTCTTGATTTTTTTACGGCATTATATTTGTTCTTCTAATTTTCTATTGTTTGGTGTAGGAAAATAACTTAATCTTATTTACTAATCCTATTTATTAATCTTGTTCTATATGTAATCTTCCTTACAAAGAACTTAGGCATGGTGTCTGTGAAGTTCTCCACTGGTTTGGAGTTTAAACAGATTAGCAGAGAGCCAGTGGTGTCAGTGGGACAGTCTAGTAATTCGGCTTGCTTCTTTGCCAAGTGCAGCTGTTCAGTCGGGTACGGCTCGTACGGTCCGTTGGAGCCGCTCATCATAATCGCCCGATGGAACAATCCCTTGGACATCGGTGAGACCATGTGCAACATCACGCTCAATCCACCTACGCTGTAGCCGGATATAGTGACGCTGTCGGGGTCACCGCCGAAGGCGGCTATGTTCCTCTTGATCCATCGAAGCGCGACGACTTGATCCTTCAGACCCAAATCCTTCAGACCGGTGCCTTCGAATCACCGGTGCTCAAAAATCCTGATACAGATAAGCACAAATAGGTTTTTAAAGAAAAAAGTTGTGTTATCTTTGAACCACAAGCGATAAAATCCCGACATAATAATTTTATGTTTTCCTTGAAACTTTAAATTCTACCTTAAGCAGAATTTTATCGCTTATATTCGAATTAAGTATCTGAAAAGTAATAAAATATGGGACTTTACCTAGCGTCCCGAGACGATAATTGACAGTGACGAGAACGATGTCTTTGTCTAGCAGATATTGAGGTCCAAAATTAGAGCTTTTACCCGAGTATAGGTAAAAACCGCCAGGATGGAAGAATACCAATACGGGTCTTTTCACGGGATCGTTCTCCGATGGTAGCTGCGATCAAGATAATTGTTCAATTATAGTGACTTTATACGCTTTTTTAGTGCGAATGTATATTGAGCATTATCAGACTCACTTTTGTTGTGTAGATATTCACACGGAGACAATCCTCCATTATATTCTGTTCGTGTATCGCTGGACAGGCGGGTCCTTCTTTGGTCGCGTCGAAAACATCGATCCAATTCGCCGCTGGAGTTGCGACCTAGGAAAAATATAATTAAAAAATGATGATAATATTTGGCCAGATATGATTACCGAAACCTTTGCCTTATTTTTGCTACAAATTTTTTATTATATCGGTTCGTTTATATGAAATAATATTCATGCAATACTTACATGCCACAAACTATACAAAGAATCTTGCCGCATTTTGCGTTTTTGAAAAACTGCGCAAGATTTGTATCATTTTATTTGCTACGCCTGTAATGCGGATGCAAACGCAAATTACTCTGTTATTTTACACAATTAAAACAATAACGTTTTTAATGTTTTTATTATTTATCTAATCGTGAGATCCGATGTCTTACTTGTAGAGATATATAAAATGGGTGTCCAAACCCATTTGAAATAGAAAATGCAAAATAGTTAAAACCTTTCCATTTAAAAATGCAAAATACAGAGTGCTTTTTAGGCAACCATTTAAAATAGAAAATGGAAAATAGACATTTTTTAAATGGTTTTGAAAAATAAAAATGGTTGTTTTAAAAATGTTTATGTCTTTATGTTTATTTATATTTATAAATTTTTATTTTTTATTATTTACCTAGTCCGCATCGTAAATGGCATTTTTCTCAGCAATTAATTGTATATATCAACGGTCATTATATTTCACTTATTATTAATATTATTGTTTATTACATATATTTCTTACTATTATTTCTTAAATTTAAATTTTTATTTTTTTTAATATAAACTTAAATTACAAAAATTGAATTACATAAACCTTCACATATGGGATTACAAAACATGTTTGCCTACATTTTGTTTACAGGCATTCAATTATTCTTTTGAAATAACATTTTAAGTAATTGCAATGCTGTTTAGAATAAGTGGATGGTTTCAGAACAACAAATTGTGTCTTATATAACCATTAAATATCTATGAAATATTTTTTAATTATGTTATTCAAACTTAAGGGTTTTACGAAGCCATCAATTGTAGTGGATATCAAAAGTAAAAATACGACCATTTTTAAAATTTTGATATTCGCTATAATATTGATTCTCCCATTTTGAATTTATCAACGTTGACATCAGATTAGTATTCAGCGACCTGAAAAACCATTAACCCTTAAAGCACACACTACCTGCTTGAGACATAAAGAACACACTGGGTCATTTTGACCCAGCGCTACTTTGCGTAATTACCACGAACGGGGGATCGATTCTTTTTGACTGAAATTAAAAAAGGGTGCATTTTTGTAACACTTAAAATGAATGTGAGATTGTTTGTGAAGGGTTATTAATAAAGCTTTATGGTTCAAAAATTCAAAATATGGTTTATAAACCAAAACATTGCTATTTTTTACGAAATATTCAATAACTTTCTAAATTTTCAATATTTTTACGTGAAAATTTAACTGCATACTCTCTGAATTATATACTTTAAGGTAAAAATACGCGCGAAAGCTAACATTTCAAAAAAGGTATTTATTTGGAAAACCGAAAGCAATATAAATCGGTAGCCCATTCGCTTCAAGATTTGTTAACGAACGATTCGTTTTCGATGGATAGGGCATGGAAACAATTCGAACTATAGTAAATAGACAAAACAATGTTAAAAAATATTAATCATACTATTATATAAAACCCGACTGTTTGTCTCTGTCCGTCCGTCTGTCCGTCTGTCTGTCCGCGAACTGCTCATTCGTTAGTGGACCAAATTTTTACCAAAAGTATATGAAATAGGGGTAGAATTTTCCGGGGAGTGCAATAATGTGGTTAATTTTTCGTTACCGATCTTTTTGGAAACCGGTTCCGAAATTTTTTCAAATTTACAAGAATTAATTGACCAAATCTCAAAGAATTGTA